>NW_005054499.1:938124-956725 GCF_000277835.1 Geospiza fortis | reverse complement strand
CGCGGCTGCTCTTCCCACCATGAACCCCCAGTGCCACGGAGGCTCAGCAGCAGAAATGGGCTTGGTTTGGCTTGGCAGGGACCTCAAAGCTCTTCCAGTGCCACCCCTGCCACGGCAGGGACAACTTCTGCTAGTCCAGGGTGCTCCAAGCCCTGTCCAGCCTGGCCTTGGACACTGCCAGGAATCCAGGACCAGCCACAGCTGCTCTGGGCAAACTCTGGGCACTTTTGCCTCTTCAGTTTGGGGGGAAAGCCCTGATCCTCAGGACATCAGTCGTTCTCAGCTGTTCCTGCTTGTTTGGGAACACGCATGCATGTACAGCCTTTGGATGGTCCTGGTGGCAGCCAGGGACCAGCCCTGGGTTCCTCCAGTCACTGCCAAGGCAGTGCTGTGTTTTTCCTGCTGCCAAAAATCACCTTCCTCCAGCAGCAAGGGGCACTGAGCTAATCCTTGCTCTTGCCACACTGTAGACATCCCCTGGATGTCCCATGTCATGCTCCCAGGCTGGGCTGGTGCTTCCATGCATAAACCAGTGGCATCTCCATGGCCAGCACAGCTGTCCCCTGCCCAGAGGGGATCCTCCAGCATTGTCCCAACACTCCACCACTGTCCTGGTCTTCACAGGGACCAGCAGCTGGAAACAGCAGCTCCTCCTATGCTCCCTGGTTGCTGGTCCTATCCCTCTAATGGGATTCAAGCCCAGCCTGCAATGAAGGAACCACCCATGGGTTGAGGTAAGAACGGGTTAATAACTGAAATGAGCAACACATCATAATAATAGTAATAATAATAGTAGTAATGAAAATGGAAAGGGAGATAACAAGAGGAGAGAGAGGAATAAAACCTGAGAGAAACAAGTGCTGCCCAATGCAATTGTTCACCACCCAATGCCCTGCCTGGCCTCCAGCTTCCAGCAACAGCCCCCAGGTGACTTCCCTCCATTTCTGTACTGTGGAATATTTCTGTGGTGTGGAATGTCCTCTGGCCAATATTTCTGTGGTGTGGAATATCCTCTGGCCAGTTTGGGCCAGCTCCCCTGGCCATCACTGGCAGAGAATGGGGTGCTGAAAAGTCCTTGATTTAGAGGAAGCAGTCAGCAGCAGCTAAACCATCACTTCATCACCATCATTCTCATTCCAAAGCCCAGAACTGTACCAGCTACTGGGAAGAAAATTAGCTCTGCCCCAGACAAAGCCAGGACACCCTCTGCCATGTGAGCTGGCACCAGAGCAGATGAGGGCAGGGGCTGTGCATGTCCCACCCCTGAGGCTCTGAGGGAGCCACTAACCCAACCTCTGCCCTGACCATGCTCCAGCAGCCCCATGGCACAGGGCATCCTCCTCCTGCTGCACCCACAGCAGCCAAGGCCAGCTCCCAGGGACTGCCCCAGGCCATGCATGACCCAGCCCTAAACCAACAATTACCCTGCAGCTCCTGCTACAGCCTTGGCCAGACTCCTCTGCATTTCCCCAGGAGCAGAAATCACACCCTGGAGCAAAGGGAAGCTCCTAACAATGGTTTAATCACAACCAAATCCTTTCTGCAGGAAGTCTGGGGTTTGGGAAGTCTCTTTGCTCAGTTTTTGTCCTGGTGTAACTTGGTGTTCCTGACTCATCTCAAAAAGCCTCTTGTTCTTTCATCACTTCTCCCCTCACACTGGAGAATAATATTTTCACTCACACGCTGAAATTAGATCCCGATGTTTCTGCCAGCAAGGCTTTCAATAACTCACTTATGTTCCTGCATGGAATTGCCTGGCAGACTGTGCTGGGGATGAGGGGAGTGTGGAGAAAGCCCCAAGAATCCCCCCCAGCAGCCCCCAGGCTGTGCTGGCTGTGCCATCAGAGCCAGAGGAGGGATGGCACAGTGAGCACAGGCAGGGTCACCCCTCAGCAGGGCACCAAGGGGATCCTCCCTGAGCTCTGGAGGAACCAGCACTCCCTGCTCAGCACCTTACACATCCCCATGAGGCCCAGATCCTTCCAGAAGCTCTCCAGGAGGCCTGAGCTGCCTCCCAGCCTGACAGTGAGTGAGGGTATTAGCATTCAGGAACACATAATCACAGAATTATATTATATTATATTATATTAATTATATTACATTATATTATATTATATTATATTATATTATATTATATTATATTATATTATATTATATTATATTATTGCTATCAACCATCAACCAGGGCTGTGCCTGCAGAGTTCAGGATTTACAGTCCCTGGGAGCCAACCTGAGCTGGGCTCTGATTGCTGCAATCACTGCAAAATGGGGCTGGGGCTTATTTGCCTGTTTAGCTCATAATTTGTGGTGTTGAAGTGCTGAATTCTTTAAGGTGAGAAGGTGTCAGGACCATATTTAAGAGGGAATTTAGGCCTGGGGCACCAGAGCAAGGCTGAGTCCTGCCTCATCATGCAAGTGAGTCAAGATTTCTCTCAGGTGTGCTGCCCTTTGCTGGAGCCCCAGAGATCACAGTGGGAGAGTCTGTCTGCCTGGTGAATGAAATTGCTATAAGTTTTAAAGTAAGGGGATACCAGGCCAAAATATGGGAGCAGGAATAACAGTTCTTTAATAGGGAAGAAAATAAAAGGATGAAATAAACACTGCAGTGAACTAAACCAACACTGGCAGAGTCAGAACCCAAGCTGACACCCTGTGGGTCAGGGTGCTGGCAGCAGTCCCATTGGAATTGTGGCTCAGCCCTCCTGCAGTGCCAGGGGTGGTTCTGCTGGAGCAGGGATCCTGGAGAAAGGTGCAGTCTCTGCCTCTGGAGATCCAGGGCAAGAGGCAGCTGCTGTTCCTCTGGGCAATCCAGTGCAGGAGCCGTGCTGGTGTTCCAGAATCTCCAGATTCTATCCGGGTAGGAATGCTTGGCTCCTCCCTCTGGGCTCCCATCTCCCAATGGGATGCTGTAGTTCTTATCAGCCATGCAGGGACATTCAATGGCTGTTATCAGCAGGTGTCTCCCCAAGGGAGGGGTGATTGTGGTCACTCAAAGAGAGAGATAAGGCAAACTGCCCACTTGACAAAAGATAATCTGCCCTACAGATGGTAATAGAAAACATCCTGCCTTGCAATCTGGAACAACCATGATTTTAGAAACATTTTATCCTCATACTATCAAGGGGGCACCAGTGTCCCTGCCCCACTGGCACCCCAGTAGCTGCAGCAGCAGACCCCAAAGTGCTGTGCTGCCAGAGTTGGTGTCAGAACCCAGGACATCCCTCTGGCTGTCCTGGATGGCTCCAGCCCCTGCCAGGGGGCTCAGAGATCTTGGCACAGAGCCCAAGACACACCTGTGACTTTGATTTTGACCCATGGAGCAAATTACCACCTTTATATGAAGAATTACAAGTCAAGAGAGTTTAAGTAGAACAATAGTTAGTTTGTCACGGGGTGAAAAGTAAATTTTTGGGGTTTTAGAATGGGGGCTCAGATGGAGGAATTTGGGCCTGCCCTGTCCTTCTTTCTTCTTCTTGGCCTCCATGTTCTGGGTGATGTTGGCACTTTTGGATTGGTTTAAGGTAGAAGCTCACTGTCTAACATAGGTGATCAGATTGGGAAGTTATTGTAAATATTGTACATGTAGTTTTTAGTATAAAAGATTACACCAGTGTGCCTCAACCTGACCTGCCAGACAGACCTCTGCAGGTCAGAAAAAGAATATTATAGATAAGAAATAATAAACAACCTTGGGAATGAGAACAGAAGAATCCTGACTCCTTCTTCGACTGCTGGGCTGGGAAAAGAGACTTGTACACATCTCAGAGTCACTCTGACCAGCAGAAACCCTGAGAAAATGGGATTTAGTTTGGGGTTCCTCCCACTCACAGCTTTCCTGCTGCACCACACCTGGCCAGGCAGCACCTGCAGGTGCCGATGCTTGCAGGTGCTGAGCACACTCCACAGCACTACCACAGTGCTGGGCCAGGAGCCCTGGGGAGCAGGCCAGCCTGGGGATGCTGAGAGCCTGCAGGGAGCCAGCAGGGAGCAGGGGATCCCTGCCAGCCCCGTGGTCCATCTGGCACGCTGCGGAGCAGGCTGGCAATCCCCGCTCTGCAGCAACCTGCCTGGCAAGCTGCTGGGCACTCAGCGAGCCTGGAAGGCACCGGTGCCCATCTGCCAGCCTGGCAAGGGGCAGGCAGTGGAGGAGCCCCAGCTCCCAGCACCAGCAGGGTGGAGCTGGGAGGCAGGAGAGCATCCTGCAGGCCACTGCCAGGAGCCTCAGCAGGCTTGGCAAGGGCTGGAGAGCCCCCACCACTCTTAGTCACTCTCAGGAAATCAATGTAGGGAGGGAGCTCCCTTGCCCATCAGGAAATCACAATTTTCCAGGCTGTAATTCCAAAGTTATCCTGTGCAGCAGCGTCGGGGGGTAGGACGGTCAGGATGGACAGAGAGCAGAGATCTCTGCAGCCAGGTCAGGAACTTGTGGTTTATTGCAAAGGGCCTGGGTGCAGGGCCCTGCTGGGAGCTGCCAGCCACAGCTCAGAGCAGGCTGAGAGAGGAGAGAGGGAGAGAGGATGAGAGGGTGAGAGAGCAAAAGGGGTAAGAGCGCGAAGTTCCCGTTACAATACCATAAATCTTCTTCTGTGTTGAATATTCTGATTCTCCCTAACCAATCTAGTCCAAGATACAAATCCTACAGCATTTCCATACAGCCTATAAGAATCATTACATTCCCACACTGGGTTACATTTTAAACCCTAAAAACTCCTCTTTGGGCCCTTCTGCCAAGCCAGCAGGCTCTGCTCTGAGCCTTGGGCCTGTCTGCAAGCAGAGGGTGTTGTTTGATCCAAAGGGGATCACCTTCAGCTGGCCATGCCATTGTTTTCCAGTTTGTGGCTCAAGCCCTCCCAGCTGCCATAACTCAGCTGCCCTGGACAATCCCAGTCCCCAGTTTGTACAAAACCCCACCCTTCAGTGAGCAGTGTCCCAGGGCACAGGCAGGAGCCCTGTGTGCACTGAGGAAAGCTGAACCTCACTCCTCAGAGGGATTCAGCCTTTCTCAGCCCTGCCCCTCTGCTCCAGAGACAATTCTGCCTGCCCTGAACACCTCAGGGCTCCCTGGGATGTGAAACCCCTTCAGACCTTGGGGCCAGGGGATCAGATTTAAGGTCTTGAGAAGGAAAGTCATGCTGAGCAGTGAAGGACAACGCTGGCATGGTGCACAACCATCCCTTTGCTTCCAACTGGGCTTTGAAACAACACACATTGTAAGCTAATTTTTTTTTGAGCTTTTTTTTGATCAATTCTTGGGAACTGTGTCTCTTTCCACCTCCAACAGCCTGAATCCCTGCCCATGCTTCTGGTGGCTTCAGCTGCTGCAAGGATGCCTGTAATGAGGAGAGGGAAGACCATCTGAGCCATGCCTGAGCCACACTTCCCAACAGCAGTTGCTGATAATTCGTGCCACCATCAGCTGTGCAATTTGGAGATATTTCACCTCCTGAATGTGCTGGACTGGGCAGCCAGAGCTCAGCTCCCCCCTTACACCAAGCAGGAGTCACCTGGAGAAGGTCTGTCAGGATTTATGGCCTCTCTAAAGGGGCAGGAGTGTAGGAGCATCGGGGGGCTGTGTAGGACGGTGGGGATGGACAGAGACCAGAGATCTCTGCAGCCAGGGCTGGGAACTTGTGGTTTATTGCAAAGGGCCTGGGTGCAGGGCCCTGCTGGGAGCTGCCAGCCACAGCTCAGAGCAGTGCCCAAACAGGGAGAGAGGTAAAGAGAGAGAAGGCAAGAGAGTGGTAAAGAGGATAAGAGTGCAAGGTTCCCATTACAATACAATAAATCTTCTTCTCTGCTGAATATTCTGATTCTCACTAACCAATCTAGTACAAGATACAAATCCTACAGCATTTCCATACAGCCTATAAGAATCATTACATTCCCACACTGGGTTACATTTTAAACCCTAAAAACTCCTCTTTGGGCCCCTTCTGCCAAGCCAGCAGGGTCTGCTCTGAGCCTTGGGCCTGTCTGCAAGCAGAGGGTGTTGTTTGATCCAAAGGGGATCACCTTCAGCTGGCCATGCCATTGTTTTCCTGTTGTTCAGTAACTGAGGGATCTCAAAGCTTGCTTTCATTTCAATCTCGCTTAGAGTTTCCATATTCTCAAAATCTTTTGCCAGACAATCATATTTATAAGGCTCAGGGAGTGCACAGCACCATGGGGGACATGAGGCAACCAGGTGGGACCACACAGCCAAACCTCCTGGGACACCTGAGTCCTTCTGTTCCAGCCTGCCCATCCACCTGGAAGGCACACAGGGGCCAGGAGCTCAAGGCTGGGAAGAGCTGTAGTAGCACATTTCCAATCTGACAAAATTGGCAGTGAAGAAAAGGCAGTTTTGGGGTCTTGCTTTCATCCTTTCCAGAGTACAGTGTTTCACAGGATGGTGAAAGGGAGAGAAAATGCTTAGAAGAGAAAAGGGAAACAAAAATTCCAGCCCTGGACCTCTTCTCTGCCTTCCAGGTGAAGGGTTGCAATAAATGAACCACTTGTGTTAAAAGTGACACCACCCACCCCACAGCTGTGGGGATTGTAGGGCCAGAACTGTCAGCTCAGTCACAGAGAGGAGCTGAAGGCTTTGCCTCGGGTCTGTCTGTTCTGGATGTCCCCAACAGGCTTTTCTGCAATAAAAGGTGCATCAGGATGAAAATGACAGCACCACAGAGCCTGGAGTGCATATGCAGAGCCTGGTTCAGCTGCTGCCTCAGTTTCCCCCCTTGGACACTAAAAATAGTCCAGCCCCAAAGACTCAAACAAACAAACTAACAATTTCCTAATAAACATCTGTTCCCCATCTCAGACCAAGCTCTCCAACCCATCTTCTTTTCCTTTCCTCTAATATGGTCAGGCTCAAGGCTTTTCAAGAATCAACCTAAGCTTCACCCACCCCTCCTGGCCAGCCCAGAAGGGAAAGCAGCACTTCATTTTAAAATCCTGATATCACAATTCCATCAGTTCCAAAAAATAAGCTGGAATAGGTTGGAATTTTTGTTTCCCTTTTCTCTTCTAAGCATTTTCTCCCCCTCTCACCATCCTGTGAAACACTGCATTCTGGAAAGGATGAAAGCAAGACCCCAAAACCGCCTTTTCTTCACTGCCAACTTTGTCAAATTGGACATGTAAAAGATAAGCTTCTCCAGGCATTTTTCCCCCTCATTTAACTGAAGGCTCTGTGGCAGGGGAACATCCCTCTGAGCAGCTGTGCTTCCAGGCTGCTCAGAGTGTCTCCTACCTCTGGGAGCAGATGGAGGCCCATGGCACCTGTGAGGCTTTCATCTCCTGTCTGTTCTCTCTCTTTTCCATGAGCATCATGTGTTTATTCCCCCTTTGACACCCACAAGTCCCACTGGAGTTGCCCCATGTTTTGCCTTACTTTGGCTTTTCCATTTTTCCCATCTCCTGATTGAACTTACACATCAGCAGATCATTCTGTCTAGGATTTTTTTTTTTATGGGCTTGTTGCTACTGCTTTACCAAAATTCCCCCAGGTTTTCAGCTGCACACTGCTCACAGTGCTTCTCTTCCTGTCCTTAAGCTGCCACAGCTGCTCCCAGACAGTCCCTTGGAAAGTGTCTGATCTCTGAGCCCCTCCTGGAGCTCGTCCCATTCTGCCCTTCCTGCACAGCCACATCACATTATTCTGGATTATCAGTGGGAAATCACTGCTGGGCACACCCCACGATGCCACGAGCACACACAAACTCAGCTCAGCATTATTTTGCCCCTAAAACAAGAGCTGCTCCTTAAGGAGGAGACAGAGCTCTTTAAAAAAGAGCAATTTTTTTTATTTTCAGCCACTGTATGGACACTACTCCGGTGTCTTCTCCACCACAAAATTTGGGTCAAACAGAACCAAGGGAGTTTTTGCTTCCTCCACATCAGGAGCACCCCTCACCTCCTGCTCATCCTGCTTATTTCCCTAATTTTTGGCAAGCAGGAGCAGGAACTCAAGGCACTGGCAGTGCCCATTCTCCTGCCTCCCATAGGCCAGCACAGGCTCCGTGTTCAGCATCCTGCAGATCTCGTGTCTCTGGCACAGTTGGTGACACTGTAATAAACACTGAAACTAATAGCAGGTATTTGTGAGCCATGTTTTGTTCTCTGCAAAATGTTAATAGAGAAAAATCTGCAGCACCATGCCAGGAAATCTTTTTATATCTTATTTCCAGACTACCCTAATATCAATTTATATCTGCAATTCAATTAATGTTCTGGGAGAGGCAAATTAGCATCCCCAGGTCCCTCCTGTCTCAGAAAAGCATGTTCCCATGGAGAGAGGAGTCTGGCACAGCCTCTCTCAGGGGCTCAAAGTTGATCAGGGCAAGACCCCAAACACACAGGGATCCCCTAAATAACCAGGGGGTGGCTTCAGACATGCCCTAAAATACCTTTTGTGTCATAAAGCAGCACTTAACCCCTCCTGAAATCGGTAGAGGGGTGCATGGCACTTCACCTGTAAATCTGCCTGCTAATAAGTGCATCATGTTTGAAGTCTATAGATTTTAAAACATGAATCAGATCAGATGATGTCACTCAGCTGTGTGTGCATCCAGGGGATTTTATGCTCCTGGAAGCAGCAGGATGCTGCAATTTTAATTTAAGTGGAACAAGGGAGCTGGTCTTAAAAAATGATCAGGGCCTGTTCTGAGCCTTCTGAGGACGCTGCTCAAGTTGTGCTAGGGGAGGTTTAAATTGGATAATAGGAAAAAGAGTGAAAGGGTGGCTGGGCATTAGGACAAGCTGCTCAGGCACTGGTGGAGTCAGTGCTCAAAAAATGTGTGGATGTGGCACCTGGGACGTGTTTTAGCAGCAGCCTTGGCACTGCCACAGGCCAAAGTGTAGAGAACAGGACAACCCCACCTCCCTTCAAAATCCCTGCACAGCACAACCCACTGCAGGCAGGGCTTGGGGCAGAGGCAAAGCCCTGGAAATTGAAAAACTCCTCATGTAAGTGTCCTCAGCATGCTGGCAGCGTCCCGAGGAGAGCAGAGAGTTCCTTAGGGAAAGCACTTGTGAAAGCAAACAGCTCCACTTCCATTCTGAACAGCCCCTCTGAGTTCGTGTCCTGAAATAGCCCTGGGAACCATTTCCCAGCAGGATGGCAAAGAAACCTCCCCCTTTCTCCAGCACAGCCTCTGTGTTTTTATCTGTATTGATGGGCAATGAATAAGCCAGGACACATCTGCAGGAAAACACAGGATGCCCTGGAAAATGCTCCAAGCCCAGGATCTGCCCATGGCCCCCTTGTGTGGCAGCTGTGTCCCCACAGAGCCCGGCCACCCGTGAATAATCCTAATGAACAACTCATTAATTAATTCACCAAAATGATTTTCCAACTGGTTTCTGTCCCCCTGTTCTTCTAAGTTCTTCTAAGCCTTCTGATGTTTACATTCTTGTAATGGAGTTTCTCACATACTTTTATGTAAATAATTATTGTTTTACATTCTTTTATGGAGGAGGAGAAATTTGATGGGCTGTTGGTTTGTCCAGTGTCATTGGAGAGGTGGCACTGTCACCCTCCAATCCACTGTCACTTTTGAAAATCTATAAATGTTGGAGTCAGAAATTAAACTTCCATTCTTCTTTTTCTTCTTACCTTGGAGTTCCAGTGTCTGCATAGTTTTATTTCGTGTCCTATTGTGACAGGCTTCGAGCTGAGCACACAATCAAGGATCTGCTGCGAGTGGTGATGAGGAAAAGGTAAAGACAAGGTGGAAATTGTTCCAGCTGTTGATCCAGGGAGTGGTCAAGCTTGGTGGAGCATCCCTGTGGTGCTGCTGGAGCAAGGAGCCTGCAGGGGAATCCAAGCACTTCCAGCCCCACAGGAATGACCAAGGGCTGGCCCTGCTTTCCCACCATCACTGGCTGTAGGATTTACCCCCCCAGGGTAAATGGCTGATGTGTCTTGACCTGGGAGAGGCTCATCACATGCAAATGGGAAATAATTCTATTTAATTTGGAAGTTCTGAATGGGCTGTATGGCTATTAAAAAAGCACAAAAGGACTGGAAAAAATAAAGCCAAAAGCAACTGTTAGAGAGCACTTACTGCAACTTTTATCAGTCACAAGTGTCACGCAAATGCTCTCTGCTGAGCCCAAAGATTGTAGGGAAGCTGAATATTTCAATCCTGTAAAACTCAGCTGCCAGAAGAAAGGGATCAGCTGGGCCTCTGAAGGGGTGGGACCCACCATGATCTCCCCCAGATGAACATGGTAAACCACATTGCTTTGAGGGAGATGGAAACCCTCAGGTCTCTGTCAGCCTCAGGAGCAGGTTCCTCCCAATGTTCATGCTCCATTAAAAGCTATAATAGAAAATTCAGAGCCAGTGGAGAGGTGAAAGCGTGGTCCACAATACTCCACCTTCAGGTGGAACAGGCCTGAAATGATTTGGAGAAAGGAAAACCCAGAAAGGCAGGACAAGTTGTAGGAGCATCGGCGGGTAGGACGGTGGGGATGGACAGAGAGCAGAGATCTCTGCAGCCAGGGCTGGGAACTTGTGGTTTATTGCACAGGGCCTGGGTGCAGGGCCCTGCTGGGAGCTGCCAGTCACTAACCAATCTAGTCCAAGATACAAATCCTACAGCATTTCCATACAGCCTATAAGAATCATTACATTCCCACACTGGGTTACATTTTAAACCCTAAAAACTCCTCTTTGGGCCCTTCTGCCAAGCCAGCAGGGTCTGCTCTGAGCCTTGGGCCTGTCTGCAAGCAGAGGGTGTTGTTTGATCCAAAGGGGATCACCTTCAGCTGGCCATGCCATTGTTTTCCAGTTGTTCAGTAACTGAGGGATCTCAAAGCTTGCTTTCATTTCAATCTCACTTAGAGTTTCCATATTCTCAAAATCTTTTGCCAGGCAATCATATTTATAAGGCTCTCCTGTTTCACCTTCCCCAACACAAGTGTTTCTGCAGATCCAAACAGAAGCTCAGTATGTGCTATTTAAATGCAATCCCTGCTCTGGGGCAGGAATTTCTCTTTTCAGCATCAATGTGAAGGGGTAGAGCCCCAGAGTGAGATGCTCAACTTCCCTGGTCCTGGCCAGGCCACCCCTGGCACTGACATGTCTCCCCTCTCTACATCACCCCCATTTTCATTTCAGCCCCTCCATCTCATTGCATCTTGCAGCTACTTGCACACCAGCAAGGCACACATCCATGGCAAAGATCCTCCAGCTTCCTGTGCCAAGCATGAAGAGTTCCTTGACCTCAAGTCAAGGAGGTTTTCTAGCCCCCAGAAGACTTTTGTAGCTTTTCTTCCAGCCCTCTTTGTGCTGCTGCAGGCCCTGTCAGAGCTGACAGCAGAGCTGCTGTGTTGTTCCTGGAATAGCTTTTCCAACGCCGTGTGAAGGATTTAGGTCACTCCTGACTCTTTGCTATTCCCCTTTTTATAAACCCAGTGTCAGGCAGATACACAGAATGACTCTGAAGCTGCCCTGAATGATGCTTTGTGCGACTGAGTCTCTCATCTTGGAGAATGCATTTTCCAGGCTCTCAGGGGTGGATTTGTGGATGGCTCTTCATATTCAGCAGCTGGACTGGGGCTATTTAATGGTCCTGAGGGTTTGGCAGCCATAATCTGCCCTGCTCAGGATTTTTGTCACCTGCAAACCTTACTGTCAATTTTATGATTGTATTCATCCTTACTAAAATTACTTCACAGCTCTGTCTTTCTAATTTCCAGTCCCAGTAGGGGCAGCACCTCTCCTTCATCTCAGGGTTGGCATTGGCAGAGGATATGTCACAAAGCTGGGCACAGCTGACATTTAACGTGCCCAGTTTACAGCATTAATGATGTCCTTGCTGGTGCTGGATCCTCAGGGATTTGTGTCCAGCCTCCCTACCCCACAGTGCTGTCAGGGAGCTACTTGGAACTGCTGGGACATGGCCTGGACCAGCATGGATCTTTTCACCATGAGTCTGTCCAGCCAGAGCCACTTTCCATACCAAAAGACATTCATTTTGCCAGTGTGTGGCTGCAGGAACTCAAATATCCCTCCTAACACCAGATCTGGGTTCATGGCTTCCTTTCTCAAACCATCATAATTTTGTAAATCCCCACACTCTTGGGATTTTCCAAGTTTCCAAGGCTTGCTAAATCTCTTGGTTCATAACTCAAGCTTCCCAGCTGGCACCTTTGTGTATCCCAGGTTTAGACTTTCCACAGCACCAACCTGAAAACGTTGGATGTCCCAGGGCTTGCACCCCCCTTAGTACAACATGCCAGATTTTCCAAGGAAAACCAGCTGGGCTGTAGCAATATTTCATAGAATCACAGAACCACAGATCAGCTGGGTTAGAAGAGACCTTGAACACCCTCTGGTTGCACCCCCTGCCATGGCAGGGACACCTCTCACTGTCCCAGGGTGCTCCAAGCTCCATCCAGCCTGACCTTGGGCACTGCCAGGGATCCAGGGGCAGCCACAGCTGCTCTGGCAATTCCAGCCCAGCCCCTCCCCACCCTCCTAGGAAACAATTCTTTATTCCCAATATCCCATCCATCCCAATATCCCATCCACCCCTGCCCTCTGGCAGTGGGAAACCATTCTCCCTTGTCCTGTCACAGAAAGACACATCCAACCTTCAGTCACAGGTGGACTCTACATCCTGGTTTGTTGATTATGTATTCCTCCAAAAAGCTAAAATAATTAATATGATTTTGCATTCTAAAGGGATATTCTGTACTGAATCACCTCTGGAGGGTGAGCCAGCCAGCTATCAAGGAAGGAGCTGCAAACTATTGGCTGTATTTATTAGGGAGAAAAATTTAGTCAGAAAAATTAAATGAAGATAGAGACTTCCCAGTGAAACTTTGTTTTCAGATACTCAAAATGGTCACATCATTGCAAGGAGGAGAACAGCAGGAGTCCATCCTATTTCACTGGAAAAGGAGGGGAAGAAATAGTAAATTGATGATCCCAAATAGATATGTATGTGTCAAAGAGCAGTAAGGGCAAACAAATAGCAACATAAATAATAACACTTTATATTGATCAATGAGTACAAGATGACCCTGAATCTAAGCAATGCCAGAAATTCAATGGGAGGTTTGAGAAAAGATGACTCAAATTGAATCAATACCTTGAGCTGCTTCCTTTGTCCAACAGTTTATTATGATTCTGAAAAATCCCTTACTTGAAATTTTTTTACAGTAATTCGAGAAGCTGAGCAGGTGCTGTGTTGGGGAAAACGGCAAAAAGGAAAGAAGGGAGGAAGTGCATGAGGGGGGTTGAACACAAGAACTCCTAAATTAAATTAAATTAAATTAAATTAAATTAAATTAAATTAAGTTAAATACCTCAAACAGTTTCAAAGTTTGGGTGGGAGTGGAAAGGTCAAAAACTGATAAAAATTTTCACCCAGCTCAGCTTCGCTGGGTATCCAGGGACAGGATTTGGGGAGGTGATTTACACTCTGCCACATCCCTTGGGAAGGTTCCCTGTGCTCTCCTGGCACCAGCAAGGCACAGACACAGGGCACGGAGCAGTGAGTGCCCCATGTCCCTGTGCCCCATGTCCCTGTGCCCCTGGCCCTTCCCTGCAGCCCCCTGCTAATGACCCAGCAGAGCAGCTTGTGGTGGCCTGGGAGTGGCTTCTCTTTCTGCAATGGGGATCAAAGAGGGCTCTGGAGCCGCGAATCCCTGCGGGAGGACGAGGGGTCGGCTGGGATTAAGACGTGCAGTAATTTGTGAAGGGTAGGAACAGAAGAAACGAGCTATTAGGGGAAGGATTCGTGGCTGGCAGGATCAAAGAGCACCAGTAGGAAATGTTTAGAAGGTGCTGGGAACAAAGGGAATTCAAACCCATATGAGTCTATTAATAGACACAGGAAATTTATTAACAGCGGCAACAAATCAAGTGTTCAATAACTTCCCAAATTCTGCTTTTGCAGAGAAACCAGATCTCTTTTCAAAAAGCTGATGAAGGACTTGCAAGACTGCTATTAGCCAAGAAATTTAAACCAAATACCCAAAAATAAACTGATATTTTACACCTCCAAGCAGATAACCCAAACACTGTCATCCTTGAAGTGTTGACAGAGGTGTATAGCAGGCTTTGGAAATACCAGACAACAGCTGAGTTAGAACTGAGCTATTGTGACAGCCTGAAATCAGATAATTATGGGTTGTATATTGATATTAAGTAATAATTAGATAATAATTTCATATTAGAATAACAGAAGGATTATAAATATATACCTAAGCTTGGTGAGGTGTTAAGCAGCAAAGGTGGGGAAGGATCAAAAAGGCAGCTACTCTAGGAAGAAATTCAGGGTGAGCAAAGCAGAGCTGAACTGCAAGGAGTGCCTCTGTAACAGAAGGATTTTAGCTTAAATTTGGGTGTATATACTGACAGAATGGGTACATTTAACCAGGACAGGGGGTGCAAGCCCTGGACATGGCACAGTGACACCCTGGCACTTTGGAGCAGGCTTGGCATCAACCTGGCATGTGGAAAAGATAGAAATAGTTGCAAAGAGCCATGAGAAACAGGAGAAATAAATAGTATTGTGATGGGAAAATGTGGTTTATTGCCTCAGGAGGATATTGGGGGCTCAGAGGGGTTCGCAGAGAGCAGCCTTTGTCACAGGGTCTCTGTGCAATTGGACAGGGAAAGGCAGAGCTGCCTGCAAATGTCTGGGACATGGGCCAGGAGATTTCCCACTACCAAGAGATCATTCTGGTATTCACAAAGGTGATTTTCCAGACTATGAAGTCTTTAGAACAAAAATGGACTCTTTTGGGCAAATTCAACAGCTGGTCTCAATATGAGATTGCTTTGGGAAAGGAAACTTATGGCAGGCCCTGCAAAGTGATCTGCTGATTGTTGGGGCTTTAATCTCTGTAAATAACCTTTTCCTCTGCCTTTTTGAGGCATGGGGAGAAGATTCCCATCTCCCCTCTCCAATAAAGATGTCAGGTCAAAGAATATATCTATGAGAGAAGCAGGAATACTGGGTGCACATGTTCCTTTAGATCTTCCTCCTCTGCATCCATCCCTGCGCCCTCTTATTCGCCTTTTTATGAAGTATCAGATTCAGGATAAAAAGGTCATGGACCAGGGGACATTAGGCTTTTTCTTTCAAGCAGAACATGCTCTATATTTTCATCCATGCCAGACTGAGGATCAATTTGTGGCAGAGAACAAAGTTCATTAATGGGAACACTGCAAATAGTGGGACCAGCCTAGGAGGACATTCAATGCCAGATTGCTGCAAGGCACTAATGAGGGAGGAAGAGGGAGGGGAGAAGGAAAGACAGCAGGAGGTTTTCTTCCCAGGCACATTGCCTTATATCCCACTGCACCCTCTCTTCCTGCAGTGCTGCTCCAGTGTGTCCAACACCCTGTCCACCAGTGCCCTTCTGAGGGGTTCCCTCCTGGCTGTTCATCCCCAGGAGCTGGCCCAAACCAGGCTGAAAATGTGCTGAGCTTTTCTGGCAACGCTTCAGAATAAATGGCAAACCATTTCTGCAGCTCGTTTCCATTGTAGTATTAATCAAACTGAATTCCTGTGGTGCTCATATGGATGTCATATGTAAATCCCACTGCTCACTCCAAATTAAAGCCAATGGAGAAATTTCCCTCCTGTCTCCATCCTGCAGCTCTGAGCTCTTGGGCATTTATTCCATTCATGAAATCCTGATTGCATGGACATGAGGGAATACCAGAGTTGATGACAGCCATGAGAAGCATTGGTAATACTTGTGAATTTATAGAGAAGGTGCTGAGGTGCAAGGCTGAAGCAAACACACTTCCATGTCCTACCTCAACCAAGTACTCCACATCTTAAAATAGAAGCCCTCACCAGCATTTCAAACTGTCCATCCCTCAATGTGAGTATTTCAGAACAAGAGGTTTTCCAGGCCAGTGCTGGCCCTCAGCAGTGGCCAGTGTCACCATTCAGAAGAAAACATGAGAAACCTCCAAACAGCAGCTTTGGAACAGTTTCAGAGTTTTCTCCCCCACGATTAGAAATCCCACCCCGTTTAATGAAGTATATGTTTTTAATTATAATTTCTTGTGGAGAGAGATAGGCAAATATAGGTTTATTTTGCTCTGAGAGTACTGATCCCTCTTTTCTCCCCTTAAGAAGGGAGTCAAAGAGCTGTGGACAAATTGGGGCACCCCAGAAGTTAGCTGCTGATCAGGCAGAAGCTCCTTTGGCCTTGGGTAGGACTTTCAGCTTTGCACAGGCTGAACCAAGTCCAGCATCTGAATTAGGACAGCGTGAGCACCTACAGGGTGTCCCTGGCCTTCAGTGCAGTTGGTTCCTGGGGAACCCTGCAGCCTTCAGCCCATCAGAGCAATGCCATTCACTCCCCCAGAGGAAAAGGGAGGAACACAGGAATGGGCTGAGGTGGTTCCAGCCCTTCCTGACAGGCTGGGTACTGGCGGGAAGGTCCCACCCCGGAGTCCTTGCCCACTCTGTGCCTCCCTGGCTGGCACCACACTTGGCAGTGAGCAGATAAATCACAGCTTGGCCTTCTCTCTGTCACAGATAACAAACCACTCACTGCAGGAAGCCACACATATCACAGAACTTTCCAGAAACAGACTCCACCAAGCCCTGTCCACACCAGGGGTGTTTCCCTTCTGATCTTCTTTTGACCTAAAGCACTCAAGCAACCATGGAATCTCCCAGAACAAGAAATCATTCAGGGGGAGACTCCTACCTTAGCTGTGTCACTACAAGTGCTGTGGAAATTGTTCAGGTGCTTTGCTCCCTGAGAAGACGTGTCACACATGTCTGTGTCACTCCAAAGGTATGTAGGAAAATATATGGGAAAATATATTAGGAAAAAACTCTTCCCTGTGAGGGTGGTGAGGCCCTGGCACAGGTTGCCCAGAGAGGGCAACCCCCTGGAAGTGTCCAAGGCCAGGCTGGACAGGGTTTGGAGCAACCTGGGACAGTGGGAGGTGTCCCTGCAACGGCAGAGAGGTGGCACTGGGACATTTCTTCCTCTTCCAACCCAAACCATTCCGAGATTCTATGGTGTATCCACTGCTCCACTAAAATACCTACCCCTAGAGGTCCTTTAGCCTCACTGACCACTCACTTGAGGATCTTAAAAGATGTGAACTGAATCTTCAGACCACAAGAATCACTGATTGCTTGGGTTGGAAATTTGATCCCTCTAAGATCAAATCCAACAGTTACCCTGGCACTGCCAAGGCCACCACTAACCCATGTCCCCAAGTGTCACATCTACGTGTCTTAAATCCCTCCAGTGACTCCACCACTGCCCTGGGCAGCCTGTGCCAGGGCTGGACAACCCTTTCCATGGAGATATTTTTCTGAATATCCAATCTAAACCTCCCCTGGCACAACTTGAGGCTGTTTCCTCTTGTTACCTGGGAGTTCCCAAGATAAGGGGTGGCAGAACATGGTTTTGGGGTACCATGTGTAGGCTTTGGTGGCTCTACAGGACAGAGAAGGTCCCCAGTGAGGTCCATCTCTGGTCAGGGGACAGCACCAAGGATGCTCATGGGGTCAGCTCACACAGGGTTCTCCCCAGATGGGACCTGGAGATGGTACATGGGGGTAATGAGGTACAACAGCAGCACAAGGGATCCTTTCAGCTTTAGGGAGTCACAGGGGTCGTAGTCTGGGGCGAATTTGGGGACACTGAGCCCCCAAACACATCTGTACATCTGTGGTGTCTCTGGCTGCAATGGCACTGCAGGGACAGGTCCTGCCCACGCTGGGAGGAAAGGGAACATCTGGGGATTGCCTGTCCCCAGCATCTGCTGTGCTGCATGGAGCCCACCCCAGCCCGTCCTGGCTGTCCCCAGTGGGGAGCCAGACAAGGATGGACCTCACCCTGCAGTACCCAGGGGGTCTCTGGTGGGGTCCAGCAGGTCACAGTGGGGCTCTGCTCTGCCCAGAGGGCCCTGGCTGGGCACTGCAGCACCCACTCCTGGGTCTAGAGATCATGGTAGGGGGTCTGCCCTGTGCCCATGTGTCCCGGCTGGGCAAGGGAGGTCTGTCCCATGGCTGGGGCTCACGGGAGGAGCAAGTCTGTCCTGTTCCAAGGGTCCAGGGATGGCACAGGGGGTCTGTCCCCAGGCTGGGGCTCACAGTGGGGTCTGTCCTGTTCCAAGGGTCCAGGGATGGCACAGGGGGTCTGTCCCCAGGCTGGGGCTCACAGTGGGGTCTGTCCTGTTCCAAGGGTCCAGGGATGGCACAGGGGGTCTGTCCCCAGGCTGGGGCTCACAGTGGGGTCTGTCCTGTCCCAAGGGTCCTGGGATGGCACAGGGGGTCTGTCCCCAGCCTGGGGCTCACAGTGATGGTATGTCCCCATGCCAAAGGGTCCAGGGATGGCACAGGGGGTCTGTCCCCAGGCTGGGGCTCACAGTGGGGGTCTGCTGGAGAGGACTCTCCCCAGGCTGAAGATCATGGTGGGGGTCTGCCCTGTGCCTGGGTCCCTTGAGGGCACAGGGGTTCCTCCCCAGCACGGCGAGAACACCGCGGGTCTGCCCCGTGCCCAGAATGCGGGTGGGGACGGGGATCTGTCCCTGCCTGAGGACGGTCCCGAGCGGGCATGGCCGGGGCGGCCCGCGGGGCTCAGCGACGGTGGAGGGGTTTGTGAGGGC
>NW_005054499.1:886401-937232 GCF_000277835.1 Geospiza fortis | reverse complement strand
TCGGTACCGGCCGGGCGCTCCCGGCAGGCAAGGGAAAGCGGGACCGAGCTGCAGGAGGTGGCCCTGTCTGCGAGCTGTGCCCGCGGGGTTTGTGCCCTTCCTCCCCCACGAGCCCTTCGGGGCTCGGTGACACCGTCCTGTCACCCCAGGGTGTGTGTGGAGCTGGTGCCCGGTGCTCCGAACAGGTCCTGCTGCTGGAGGTGGCAGCGGGGCCCCCGGGGAGCAGCCGGAGAAATCCCATCGCCACCATGCCTGGGGAAAAGCTGCGCCTCCTTCGCAGCCGCCCCGAGCCGAGCGCTGGGATAGAGCTGGGAGCGAGACAAGATTTGAGCGTTTAGTGCACAGTGAGATGTTTAAAAATAACCCCGGTGACGGCTGGCTCCTGTCGCGCAGGTTTAATCCGCAAGCTCTTTGAAGCTCCCGTGTAAAACTGTGGCAACACTTTGGAGTGTGGATGACTGAAGGTAGAGCTGGCAAATCCGAGCAGGCAGCCTGAGTTTGGGATGTCAGCCACAGATCCACCCTTGTGACCCACCAACGCATCCACACTGGGGAGAGGCCCTACGCATTTGGGGAACGTCGGGATGTGCAGACCCAGCTCTGGGGTCCCCGGCTTTGATTTTTTGGCTGAGTTTGTGTTTACTGTTGTTGTTGATAGTAAACAGCGTGCACTGAGTGGCTGGGAACAGCCATGTGGTCGCTGCAGTTCGCAGCCAGTAATATTGGGGGAAAACGTTCTCCCACCTCGGTTCGCTGCGGGCTGGGCCTCCTCCTGTCGCTTTCCTCTCTTACTCTCAGCTTCTGCTGGCCAGGCTGTGCTGGCCATATGTGTTTGCTGGGAATATTGGGAGCATGGGATGGTGGTGTCATTCCTTGTGCTTCATCTCAGGCACCGGCATGTGGCTTGGCGTTAATACGGGAAACAAAACTCGGCTCATGGGGGTCTCAGCTTGGGACGAGCTGCCGTGGTATGCAGCCCTGCATGTGCTGGTGGGTAGTTCAGGATCTGCCCAGTAGATGGTATGAAAATGCAGATGGAAATCAGGGAGTCCCTTACAATGGGCATGAGGGAAATGCAGGTATTTCTGTGCTATTTGAAGTATTTGTTTAATTAAAAGTTTGGTTGTGTTCTGTTTGTGAGAGATATGCTAAGTCTTGGTCTTCCTGATTTATTATTTACATCTTAGCATGTGACAATTCTGCATCTTGATTATCTGCTTTTCTTGGGGCACTTCTGTGGAAACCAAATGAATTTTGCAGGAGAGTATGGTGTCTATAAGTAAAAGATTCTGTTAAGGTATTAAATGATGATCTTACTCATTAAGTAGCTGTGCTTCAGTCTAGACAGTAGTGCTGTGGGAGCTATGTCCCTGCCCTACGTCTGATTTAAAGGAATGTTTGAAACTTTGTTTGATAGACTCAGACATCAGGTACCTCCAGAGATGTCCTGGTTGTTTCCCAACCCTGGGTAAGGTCAGGTAGATTTCTAAACCCTTCCTGGGTAATAGTTCTTCTTTTAAGTTCTTCATGCTGCCAATTCCATGTCCTGTGCAGGTGATGTATGCCAACACTTAGGCCTCCCCATCATTACAGAGATTTTTCAGTTTAATCTAAATCTTTGGCTTGCACTTTAAACCTGTTCTTTTTCTGATGTCCAGAGCTCATGGAGAGCACCCTACTCCCCACATCACTGCACTTCCTACATGTCTGCAGCTCAGAGACATGTGGGAAGCATTTGAAGACTTTTTTTCCCTCTCCCTGAGCTGAGCAAGATCAGTTTCTCTGTTCTTCTCACGTGGGCATGTCAGCCTAGCTGACCTCTGTCTCTGGCTTGGGTTCTGCTCCCATTCACACTTCACCTAAAGTGCATGGTCAGTCAGAACAGGACTCTGCAGAGCAGTTGTAATAAGCTGGGCCCAAATGACCCTGTTTTGGGCCCGTCTCAGCACTGTTACGTGACAAGGAATGCAGATCACATGTTTGCCTGTTTGTGCTGTTAACTGTGTGTTTGTGACAGGACTTGGCGTGCTCAGTGAGCTCCTGTTTGCAAATCTGGAGTAGCATGCTAGCAACGTGAGCTCAGAGCTGTGCTGAGTTAAACCTTGGCGTGTTTGGGGCTCTTGTTTGAGCTGTAATGTTTGCATCTTCCACCCTGTCTTTTCTCCTTTTCCTTGCCTGCTACTGCAATTCAGTTTTTGCAATGAGACAAAAAGATTTTCAGTCCTTTATGCATCCATTTATGTTTGAGAAGTTTCCTGACAAGGAGGGGTCTCTGAGAAGTGAGGGAAGATGCACTGAGGACAGAGCAGCAACTCTGGCTGCCAGCTTCTCTTGTGAGATGGTTAATCTCCTGCATATATATAATTCAGAGACATGCCAAGGTAAAAATTATCTCCACAATTGAACTCTTAGTGTAGCAGAACTGTAACTCTGACCCCTCCTTCACCCCAGCACTACATCCGGGTGTAGCACCTGCACTCCAAGCTGGGACACAAGTGCTTCATCCCACTTCATTTGCAAGATAGCACAGCCTAATCCTAAAGGAGATGCTTTTTCTGGCTTTAATACAGTTGTAAAAAATCCCTTTCTTACCCAGCTTAAATATCTACCAGTGGAAGCTGTTACAAAACATTTGCACTATGTTTAACCTGATAGTGCAAGTCTGAGAGCAGCAGGAAGCACAAAAGATCTTCCTTGTCTGTCACCAGGTCTCACTGGGCTGGGAGTGAGCAAATCCAGTGATTTGAACTAGTGGTGTCAGAGTGGTGGGGACACCTGAGCACTGGAGATCAGCACCTCCTTCTCTTTGCAAAGCTGTGCTCTGTCCTGGGTGGCAATCTCCCTTAGCAGGACATTTCAGAGGTGGTTTCAATTGTGAGCAGAAAGAGAGATCAGTACAGGGACATCACTGCAGCCTGGTTGGTGCTGAAAACAATTCCCAGAGATCTCTATTTTCATTCAATTCCCTTAAAAAACAGACTAATACTTAGCTCTTTTACCATGGTTTCTTACATACACCACCTCTAGCAGATTTAGACACAGTGATACACAGTTTGCACTCTTCACTACCAAATGTTTCTGCCTCTCTAGCAGGGATTTGAGCAGTTTGTGTGTGCCTCTGCTCTCATTGGGCTGAATATCACACTTTTATGCAGACTCATCCTGAGCAAAAAACCAAGAATTTGGCTGAGAACTGAAGGAAAAGATGAATGTCTGTTTTGCTGCCTCTGCTGTTTGCGTGGCAGCCTCGTCCAACAGGCCAGATGGACAGGTGATGTCTGGGGAGTCTGAAGCACTTGGCTTCCTCAGAGCTGCCTTGATCAGCAGAGGGAAGTGGCCCCTGCAGCTCCACAGCCTGATTGGTAATATGTCACTGGAGATGAGGAAACACAGTCAGTGTGGTCATTGCCAGCACAAGGGAGCTGACGTGGGAATTCAGGCAGGACTGTTTTTCCCTGGCACGAGCTTGTGCTGCTGCCGCCCTCCATTTCTTGCTCAGAAGTTTTTCTGTTTGTATTATAAATTGAATGGTGTTATCACCAGTAGGAAAAGAAACTCCAGCTGGAGGTGCCTCCTCCCAGCCAATGTGCTCGGAGTTACCCAGCTCCAATTAGCTTGTACATTTTCCAGACTGCCACAGTGGGAACAGCCCAGAAACCTCCCTGTGGCTGGGGCTTGTTTTCAACAACGGAAACTGTAGGAGTAGATGCCATGGAAATTTGCAAAGTTCAGTCTTTGCCCACTGAGTTTCCTGCAATTCCTCCCCTCTCCTGGCCCTTCCAGGTTTTGCTGGACACTGGTCCAGGTCCTTTCTCAGATATTGTGGCAAGGGAACAAGTTTGGTTCACCCATTTCTGGAGTGACATCTGCTGCGGTTTGCTTGGGGGTGGAGGGAAGTAGGTGCATCCTTCTGATTCCTCAGGGTGCTGCTGATGTTTGACTCCAGGAAAAGATCCTTTCAGGAAAAAATGAGGGGAGCTGGGGGACACTTACAGTTGAGTTTGACACTTGAGTTTGAGTTCAGCGTTGGCAGAGGCCGCACAGGGTGAAGCCCATCTGTGCTCTGCTGAGTGAGCCACGGTCCCATCGGCTGCTGCTTGCAGTCTCCTCGTGCTGGAGCACCTGCTGCCAGCACCTGACCAGCTTCCATCTGCTCTGCCCTCCCCTGTGCCACTGCTGCGGGGTGTCCCTGCTCCTGGCCTCCCTCCCTTCCCCATTTGGAGCAGCCCCTGCCTCCCCACCCCGTGCTGAGCCCTCAGCAGTGGGATGCGTGTCCAGCTGTGTCTGCGGTGAGCGGGAGGGCAGCCTGTGTTCTCTGCTCCCCCTCACTCCCTCCTGGCTGTGGGAGCCTCCCTGGGCTGCTGCCAGGGCCTGCCTGCCCTCCCCATGTCCCTGCAGCTGTGGGGAAGCCAGGCCAGGCCAGGGGCCAGGCTGGGCTGCACACACCGTGGGGGACACAGATAAGCAGCAGCTTTAGGATGGCTCATTGTCATTGACAACCTTACATGTGTATATCCATCTTAAATATTCAGAGAATTTTCAGAAGCAACCCACATATAATCACCGAATTCTGATCTGTCTACACTAGTATTCTGGCTCCTTAGTAAAACCCAGGGTTTCTACTCAGTTATACTGGACTTGCATTTCACTTCCAGCCACTCCTGTGATAGTTAGAAGGAACTGACTTCTGGAGTTGTCTTCTTCATAGACAATCAGTAGTGGATGGCTACTCCATAGCTCTTCTCAGGGGGGAGGGACTTTGGGGCAGGAACCCAGGCTTGGCTCTGGCTCTGGGTGGCACAAAACGTCCCCACAGTGCAGCTGAATGTCCCTGAAACCAGCTGGACTGCAGAGGTGGTGGCTCAAGGTGAGGGTGGCTACCTGAGCTCAGGCTGAATGCACTGGGGGAGCTCTGCAGAGTGCTGGGCATCTCCCAGCAGTGCTCCCTCCCTGCACTCGCTGCTGCAGGGCCCCTCACTCCCCACTTGTGCCTTTCCTGCCCAGCTGCAACACATAAGGTAGGAGAAATTTCTGCTGTATACTCGTTAGTTAAGTGAAGGAGTAGAGAGCAGGCAGAAGAGCTGATGGAGTCTGATGTGGACTGAGGAGGAAGTTGTACCAATTCTATTTCCTAAAAATAAGTCGAGTGGCTGTTCACACAGCCCAGAGACTGCTGCTCTCTGTATGCTCACTGTGGTTGCTTTTTTTTTTGTCTTTTTACAGCAAATCTTAGATGCTGCAGTCCATTAAAATTGTGCCGTGGCTGTGTGATCAGGGAGGTACCTATGCAGAAAGTCTCGTGGTTTCAGTGTTTCTAGAAGTGACCTTGAAGGATCAGCCATACATAATATTTCCTGGAGGTTTCTCTAGGGTGTTCTAAGATTTCCAGTGATGGTGATTGCTCCTTCCTCAGCAATTCACTCCAGTTCCAGTACCTGACTATTCTGAGATTAAGGAGCTTTGCTTGATTTTAGGCTGGTATTGCTGTACTTTAACCCCATCATTTTGATATTTCACGTTCTCTTCTGGCAAGCTACCAAGAGAAGAAAAATGCTGTACTGCTTGTTATGTACAGTTGACATTATCCAGAGGATATTGGCCACTGATGGGCAGCAGGTATCACTTCCACCACCTAAGGGCTCACCTGAAGCCCTTAACTCTTACCACAAGTGGGGTAAACCGTGGCAGCTGGCTGACCTGGCTCATCACTAGATTCCTGAGGTCATTTGTCATTGCCACAGCCCCACACTGGATGGTTTTACCTGGCTGTACAGTGCCACATCTCCTCCAGCATGGCAGGAGGTAGCAGCTCACTTGATGGTGAATTGCTGTGCCTGGAGAGGGCAGGAGGACTTTGTTTCCCTTGGGCATTATCCAAGCCCTGCACTGTAGATCTGGGCAGTGCCACTGTTGTTCCAGCATTATGGGAGGGTTTGAATCTTGGCTCCTTTTCCATCACCGTGAGCTTTGGTCACATCTTGCACACTGCTGGCAGAGTCTCCAGTTATACATATATATGTGTGTGTGTGTGTGGTGGTATCTGTTCAGCATTATCTTGTGCCTGCCCAGAGGACTCAGTGTGTTCTGGGCCTCCTCAGTTATTTCATATTGTTGTCAGCTGGAAAATCTGTAAATGCCCTGTGATATTTTATGGCTTTATAAGCTGTACAAAATGTCCAGCAGGTACTTGAATGTCGAGCAGATACAGTCTGTAAGAGTGCCTTGTTTTCATTAGCTCCTTGGCAGACACTGAACATATTTGCAGAGCTGCAGGATGGACTTTTGGTTGCTTGTGGTCATGGTTTGGGGTTTTTTATTGGCATCTACCGTGTGCTGCACAGAAAACAGTGAAGGGCCTGCAGGATATTTTTTAGTTGTCCAAACTCTTGGCCTTTCAGGAATGTAAAGCAGCCTAACAACTTTTTCTTTACATAATTAACAGCAATCTGTTCAGGGTTTCCTTCAGGAACTGGCTAGTGATTTTTCCTCTCTGGGAGTAATTCTCCTGAGCTAATATTTCTGTCTATGCGTAGATTGTTCTCTTTTTGTTATTCAAATTGAGTGTAAGTTTGATGAGCATGTTATACTTTTTCTGTATCCAGACTTTGTACCCAGTAGAGGATATTTCTGTTTGAGTAGATACATGGTTTTGAATACTGGGATTTTATCTTCTTAAGTCACAGATGAGACCAGAGTTATACACAGGATAAAAATAGCAAGCAGTAATTAATACCCATCCTCAGTGAGCCTGGCTCTGCTGGTTTCTCTTAACATGTTGCACTGTAGCAATATCCTTTCTTTTTCCTAAGAAACAGGTGAATTAATATATCTCTACATGAGTGAGAAAATAAAACAAAGATGCTTGTTTGCTGCCCTGGCACACCATTCCCTTGGGGTACAGTGAGTTTGAGGAGCTCTTCTCCTGGGTAGCCCTTTGCCTTGACTGGGCTGGAGCAGACCAGGCACCAGGAGGAATGGCTCCCTTCACATCCTTCCCTCCCCAGACATCCTCCTTTCCCTCTCTCAGGGCTGGATTATCTCTGTCTCAGTGCTCCAAGCAGCAGAGACTGACTCCTCTTCCGCTCCAACAAGGGTAAATCCAGGTTTTGTGGCTCTGCTCCATACCCTGAGGGTTTGGAGATTTTATCTTTTTCATTTCTTTAGCAGATGGGGCAGATCAGTAGGAACTATTTCTCATCTGTCCTTTGTTTGCTTAAGAAGAATCAGCTGCTGGAAGGGTTGGAGGGGAGTCTGGCTGTGCTTCCTGCCAGGGAGACCCTGAGTTTTGTCACTCTAAGGGTAGATTTGTATATATATATACACACACACACATTAAAGGGGTCTTCTGTGAGAGAGCAGGTTCAGGAGGGCAGAGGGAGTTGCATTTGGAAGGTTTGGAAGGTTGGCTGTATGGGTGTTGAGTCAGGGACAGGGATTTGTATGTGGATCTGTGAAGGATTCAGCCTTGAATGTGACTGGAGTTGTGCCCCCCTCCCTCCTCCTCTTTGTCATTAAGGGCGTGTTTGTGTTGGTGCTGGACCTCAGGAAGGTAAGAAATGCTTAACTCCGTGGAAGGTCATTCCTTTGTGCTGGATGAGGAAAGAGAGCGCTTCAGGCACTCCAGTAACATCCTCAGCAATTGCTTTGATGCCATGTGAGGCTTGAGGATGAGTTTTCACCTCACCCCGTGTATTTTCTCAAGGGATGTTGCTAAGCATTCCATTTAATTGTTGGGTTGGTTATAGAAGGAAAGGAGAAGGAAAATGTAATTGTATGTATATGTAACCATCATCATCCCCCATGCCTCAGTGTTTAGCTCATTAGAGAGTGGTGATTTTGTCCCTCACCTTTTCTTCAAGGCTGGCTTGTTCTCCTCTGCTCCCTGAGCTCTCCTCTCCCTCCCTACCATTTCAGTGGAAACTCTTGCCCCGTGTGTCTCTCCCTGAGGATCACTCTCCTCCCTAGTGCTTGTGAGATGCAGGGTACTTTAAGGGATTGGGTCATCTCCTTCCCCTCTCTTTGCAGAGTTTTCCTCATTTACATTTCTGTTGTGTCCCCTAATTACCATCCCTTTGCTTTTTTATTCCCCCTCAAGCTGCCTTTCCCTGCTTATGGTCTCCTGAGGATGTTCTGCTGAAACTTTATCAAACTTACATTACTAGAAATAGTTAATGCAACATTTTCTTTGAGGAGTTCTCACATCCTGCTTGCAGCATCACTGCACAGTCTGTCTCGACATTTCCAATAGAGACACAACTGGAAGTCAGTCCTTTCCTTCTGGATTGCCTCCTGTTTCCCCTTCCATAGGAATACATTGTCCTCCTATATCTTCCATGCCATAAAGAGTTTATTTTTTAATAGAGTCCAGTAGAGAATTAAGGATAAGGTTGATTGAACATGTTATACATACATATATCTACTGGGTGTCAGCCAGAGACCCGTGAAGAGTTTACACACTGGAGCCCTTTCTGGGGCCACATCCATCACCCCTGTAGCTGCTGTCTGGGAAAGCAGCCACAGCTGACTGTGCAAGGGGGGCTGTACTGCCCTGTCTGGGGCTGATATGGAAACCATGCGCTGGTTTTTAATGTACTCCTGTTTAAATTCTTATTTAAAGACTTTGAAGCATCCTGTTGTGTGCTTTTGTGAGGGGTGACTTTGTAAGTGCCCTGGGCAGAATCCCATTTCAAGGTCTCCTGTAAGCCATCTGCTTTCAGTAATAGCTCTTAGCTTTGGCATGTGGCTCAGTGCAGGCTGAAACAGCCACATTGCTGCAAAGCTTTCTGTACTGCCTGCATCAGTGTGGGCTTCCCACTATGCCTGCACAGGCTGGTGCACCCTCGGGGTGCCCTGCAGCACCAGGTTCACCCTCCAGCTTCTCCCCAGGCAGGGAGGGCATGACCCAGCACAGGAGTGTGGGGTGCACCAAGTCCTGCACCTCTCCGTGTTCTGGGGCTGCCATGAAAGGAAACTCAGGTACCTGCAAACCTGGCCTGTGGGCTGGTTCCCAGTCACCAGGGTGTCAGGGAACAGGCAGAATATGCCAGAGCCCCATGTGTGATAAATCTTCTCTACTTCCAGTTGTCCTCAGTGGATTGGGTACACTGCTGTGCCAGTCTATAACCCAGGCCATTCCTCTTCTAAAGTCAGGAGACTTTAACTTCTAGCTATGGGAGTCCTGCTGACACAAAATAGCTGTGACACAGATGGTTCAGTGTTAGAAACAGCAGCCTTGGGCACACAGACTCAGTTCCTTGCTTTGGCATGTTCTTCCCATATGGCACTGAAGTCCATCAGTGTTTTGCTTTTCTATGTGTAACAGGCACCTTACCTGCCCAAAAAGCAGATCTCTGTGTTGAGTTTTGTTACAGTGCATTTGGGAGAGCTCCATGGAGGTACAGTCAGAAATGTGTCTGCTTAACACCCAGAAACAGAGATCTGCAGCTTTTCCCAAAACCCCAGAAGAGTCATGGAGAGTTTGGTGGCATCTTTCACACTGGGAAGTGGGACATGGGCATTGCTCAGCTCAGAGGGAGAACCTCAAAGTGAATTCAGCAGTAGGACCAGCCATGAAGAATTTGCTGAAATGATTCTGGAGCACAGTGAAGCTTCCTTACCCCCAGCTGTTACCACAGGGGATTTGTGTGATTAGATAAGGTCTGTGCCACATCAGCACGAGTTCAAGGTGGGCCACTGCAGTGGGAGGCAGCCCAGGCACTGGCACCAAGCCTTGGACGTGGTCCTGTCTGGGAGGAGCAGCACAGGATGCTGTTAGTGCTGTGAATCCCTGCCCATGTCCAGGGGCTTGGAACAAAAGGATCTTTGAGCTCCCTTCTGACCCAAACCACTCCATGACTCCATGTTCCCTGCATTAGGTTTTGCACTGGTTTCTTTCTGTTTGAGTGGGTGGGAAACCAATACCAGTCTTAAAAGCAGCTCTGATTTTTCAGCAGTGTGTGGATGTCTTACAGCAGTGGAGCCCCATCTTTCCAAGGAGGATTTGCAGGGCTGGAGTGCTCACCCCCCTCACTACAGAAATGGCAGCCACGGAGCTGTAACTCCCAGCTCATCAGTAAACATGTCTGTACTGAGAAAATTCATCCTGTTAAAGGGCTTCCTTTAGCAGACTCAAGTCAGATTATCTTATTTGTCTTTTATTTGAAGCCCTTTCATCTCTCCATTTCCCTCAGCCTGGTATCCTGTTCCTGGAGTGTGCCAAATGTGTTGTCTTTATTGCAGCCTCTTCAGTCTATGTGGAGAGCAAGGTCTGCTCACAGTGATACATGTCAGGATGTTTTTGGTTTGATCCAAGGCCCATGCTGGTTTTGTTGGGTTTATTTTAGTTTTGTTTTTTTGGTTTTGGTTTGGTTTTTTTGTGTGTGTGGGTTGGTTTTTTGGGTTTATTTTTGCATAGGAAGAATCGTTATTGAAATCCTGCAAGGTTTTATTTTATTTCTTCCACAATCATGAGCAGTGGTAACTGTTGTAGCTTTGCTCACAGTGGTGGTTCCTCTCACTGGTCCCTGGTTTTTGTACTCACCTGAGGGTGATCTCTTGAGCCTGACTCAGCAGTGTCTGGTGGTCCAGCTGCCATTTCCTGGGGGGCTGACTTATTTTCTCTCCCCACCAACCTGAAAGTGTTCAAAAGGAAGTCATAAAATCAATATTTTCATTGTAGAAACATGGTCTATCCAAGTTTTTCACGTGTTTTTGTCTTTTAAAAGATGTAATCCCGTGAGACTTGGCTCAGGGGCTGAGGAATTGTGTTCCTTGTGATCACATCTTCGAGACACCTCAGTGTGTTAACACGAGAATGTGTTTGTGAGGAGCCTGTCATGAAGTCTGGAGTTCATCAGTCCACTTCTTACATGATAGAAGGATAAAATTAATTCCAGAGAAGGAGGGACGGTGGAAATAACAGAAAATCCTTCTGGTAGAAAGAGGTATAATGGTTTACAGCCATCAGATATTTCAGATCACACAAGGGGATCAGTACTGCGGATGGAAATAGCATTCATTGTACAGTGTTACTTAGAAATATTCCCTGGTGTGAATGTAAGGGCTCTCCTGACCTGATGAGGGGAGATGCTTCCAGAGGTGCTGTATCTTTATCAGCCTTTGTATGGAGCTGCCAAAAATGTGACTTTGCACAGACTAGGAGAAATAAAACTCGAGTCTTGCTCAGGAGGATAGTAACAGGGAGGTGGAAGGAATTAAAATCATTGTTTAAGATAAATTCTGACTCACCTTTTCAAACTTGGAAGCTGATCACTCCTGAGGGTTTACTCCAGGTCCCACATAAACATTCATTTGGCATTTTGGTTTAGGACTCCTTGCCTGCATGTCTGGCTCCAAGAAGGCTGGGGCTCAGTCCTGGGAGCTGGTCTTTGGATTCTGCCCAGGAAAGGGGTCAGTCAGCTGGCTCATCAGAGAGTGCCTTGAGAGCAAAAACTGTGGTTTAGACCAGCAAAAGTTCTGATGCAGGCAGAAATCAGAGGAGCCAAGTCTGGTGTGAAAACTAAAAGAAGAGTCAGATCTTGCACTGACATTCCTCTGATTTATCAGGTAGGCTGAAAGTGCTTTTCTTTTTTCACCATAGAAATTAAAAATGGCAAAAAAGGTGTTAAATGAGCAAGCAGGCTGAGTTTGGAAAGGTTCTTCCCTTAGAGGGTCGTGGGATGCTGAACAGGCTTCCAGGGAATGGTCATGGTTCCAAGGCTGCCAAAGCTCAATCTGGAAAATGCTCTCAGGGACAGGGTGGGATTGTTGGGGTGTCCTGTGTGGGATCAGGTGTTGGAACTGATGATCCTTATGGATCCCTCCCAGCTCAGGATATTCTGTAATTCACATTACCTGCTCATCATGTGCTTGATTTTCTGCTTGGGTTGGGATGGCACTGGATGTGCCTGTGTAGTCACAAAGGAGCTTCCAGAATGGAGCCTGGAATGGCAGCACTGCCATCACCCATGACAGGCAGGAGCTTACAGGGCTGTCCTCACATTTCCTAAGGGAATTTGTAAGGAACAGCTCTTCACTGCTGGAAACATTGATGGGGTTTGATGGAAACATCACTGTGAAGAAAACCTCAGCTGAAGCAGAGGTTACACAGAAGGGATTTTTAGTGGCTGCAGTGGTCGTGGGGATCCAGACCTGTGCTTTTGTGGGGAACAAATCAATGACTGCAGGCACTTTGCATCATGAGAAACTGTCAGGATTCTCTTGTGGCAGTCCCATGGGATTTCCAAGAAGCGTCATTCTCACAGTCTTCTGTCAATATGCAGAGTTTCCTTTTTTCCCCTGAATCCTAATCTGTGGGTATGTATCTGACCTAATAAAACCATTTTCCAGCTTCACTGTTGGTGGTTTTCTTCCTCTTGTCTCTGAAAGCCTCTGGCCTGCTGGCAGTGGCATTGTCCAGCGAGGTTTGAAGCTTGGCACGCTGTCAGCAAACCTTCAGGTTCCCTTTCAATCAAACATGGGAGTGCTGAGATCCGACTTGGATTCCATCCCAAGGTTCACCATAATCATCCTTGTATAATAGGAAGTCCAAACAACCCCAGGAAATAATTCAGATGTGACTGGTGCCTTGAGTGGAACAAAGAAGTGCCTAGAAGAGACACTAAGAGCCTCAGCTCTAACTCCTTTGATAATTATGCACTCTGAAGGAGTGGAGGCTTTGGAGATAAAGGGATTACATGCATCTCATGAGGTCTGGAAAGATGGGACAGCATCTTCCATCCACATTTTCTCATTTTTGTTTTACTGATATTGCAGTTGCCACATTTTGTGGAAGAATATTGCAGACTAGGCTCCCCTCTAACCCTGCAATTGCCTTCCAGTCTGGCACAGGTAAATTGAATCTGACTGCCCTTAGGGATGAGCTTTTGGAAGAGCCTGTTGGCAAGAGCAGTGGGGGGAGAACTTAATTAGATTAAGATGCATTTCCACAGTGTTGCTGCGGGCTGTGCAGTGCTGGAGGAGCTGGGGATGCCCTGGGATGCTCTTCCAGCCCTGCCTGCCTGCCTGAGAAAAAGGAAAATGCATCAGAGGTGTGAATCTCAGTGTAACCCAGCACAGGGCTCACCAGGCTGTGAATAAACCGTGTCCTGAGCTGGTGTCCTGCCCCTGGCTGTGAGCTGGGGTCAGCAGCCTGGCAGGAGGACAAGGGCTCAGCTTTTCCTTGCCCCAGCACGGCAGCTGAGGCAGTGATGTGGTGGGCAGGGTTTGGCTGGGCACCAGCCTTCATTCAGCTCTTGGGGCCTGGGTACTGATGGCCCATGGGTCTCATACTTTGATACTCCTACAAATGCTGGTTTGCTTTTCAATGTCTGTCATTTCTAAGGTTACTCGTTTACTTCTCTTGATAACTTCTTCTACAAGTTGCGTGTCTATTAATTTCCAATGAACTGTTCCTTCCCTGGTATATACTTGGGAGTTTTTTACTTTTGTAGGTTTGCTCTGCTGCACTGGGAAGGGATAATTTGGAGTCCCCAGTTCTCTCTCTTCATGCTACTCATTATTTTATATGCCTCTCCTGTGGTCTCTCTCCTTTTCATTACTAATCAGGTCTAGTCTTTTCAATCCTCCTTTGTGTGATAGTTTCATTTTACAAAAGCTGAACTAGTTTCTATCAGCTCAGTTGATGTGATCTTACTCATATCAAAGGTGTTTAACAGCCGCAGTCCCGTGTACTCACTGCAAGCTGAACTTAAATTGTGTCAAGTTCTGTGCTGCTTTGTGAGCGCAAGTGGGAATGTTTGTTACAGCTGTCTTTAAATTTAAATTTGGATGTTTTAAATGAATTAAATATGAACATGAATAATGCAGCTGGTAACTTAGCCTTTCTGCAATTAAATGCAAACTTTTTCATTTTGTCTCTGTGCTTTCAGGTTTTGCTATGCCGCAGTGTTTGTACTGACTCTGCTGTCTTGTAGGAGTGATGGGGAACTAGAGCCCATGACAGTTCAGTGGAGCCCTTGGCACTTTTGATATCTCGGTGAGTGAAAGTTGTTTGAAAGTCTGGGAGAGGAACTTCATCTGCTACTAAAGGCAGCAAATTAGTTGGTCTTTTTACGTTTTTAAGGTAGCATCTTGCTGAAATGAATTTGCACACTGATCTGTCCTTTCAGGTTATAAATTCTGGAAACCAGCACTCTGTAATGCTGTAGTTCATGCTTGGGAGATTATCTTGATCTCCACAAGCAGGAGAAACACAGCTTTTGAAAACAAGGGGAGTTTGAACTCTGCTGTGCAGCTCTGTGCAAGTGTCAGGCTCTGGAGATGGAGCATTGCAGCATGTGCTGGGCTGTGGAAATCTCAAAGGCTTTATTTGATGCAACAGTAAGATTGTGTCCTTTGTGCCGTGGATCCAGCCAGGAGGCCCTCATGAGGGGCATGTTTGTGCTTGAGGTGATTCTGCAAGATCTGTCTCTGTGGGTAGCCTGGTGTTGCTCCTTGTCTGTACCTTCTGCTATTTATTACCTTCACATTTTTTCAGTCTTCGGTCCCTGAATGGAGTAAAGGTCGCATCCATTGGTACCATGGTTCTCCCGTCCACAGGTGCCTGTGGGCTTGTCTGTTCTGCCTTTGACTTTCTTCTTTCTACACTGAATTCTCCTCACTGGGGCATTTCAGCCTTGTCAAAACCTGTAGAGTGATTCCTCTTGCCATCCAGTGAGATAAAGTCCCTGGGTGTTTCAGGCTGGAAGGAGCTTTCAGAGGTTGTCTGGTCCAATGCTGCATGCAGAGATGGGCTGACTTTGAAGTCAGAGTCAGCTACAAGGTGAGATCAGGCTGGCAGGAGAGGGAGCTGCTGATGTTTGGAGTATCTCCAAGGGTGGAGATTTTACAGCTCCTATGGGCAGCTGTAAATTACAGTCAGTGGAAATCATCAGTTCCCAAGCCCTGTGTTAGTAAAGCCCAGGGGCAGCAGAGGGACAGCTCCTGTCGGTGCTCCCTGTGACCAGGGACAGGACCCAAGGGAGTGGCTGGAGCTGTGTCAGGGGAGGGTCAGGCTGGGTATGAGGAAAATGTTCTTTCCCCAGGAAAGACCCTAAGACTGCCAGAACTCCAGGAGCATTTGGACAACACTCTCAGAAACCCCCAGGGTGGGACTGTTGGGGCTTCTGGGACAGGCCAGGAGTTGGATTTGGTGATCCTTGTGGATCCATCCCAGCTGTGATTGTACAGTGTCTGTCTCTATGGCTGAAGAAGGACATCCCTGCATCCTAGGGCAGGAATTGTCCCTGTCCCTGTCCCTGGGATGCAGTAAGGCTGGTGGCTCCCATCTGGCTGTGTAGGTCCAGCTGCCCCTGGGGCAGGCAGGCTGAAGCTGTGCATCATGGGGTTTGGCTCTGCCTCTTCTCTAGGCATTACATGACTGAGCACTCAAATTATTTTGCTTTTTTTTCCCTTGAGTTATGATTTTGCAGGATTAACCCATGTGTTGCTGTCCTGTGCTGTGAGATGTAGGGAGGATCTGGGTGGTGCAGAGCTGTGTCAGAGGCTCATGGAGGATGGCAGAAGTCAGGCTGGGGTTGTCACATTTGGGCAGTTTGTTGGAAGCATATTTTGGAGTGCAGTGTCCTTGAGCTGGCACTCATGTGGCTCTCAGCAAAGTGGGACTCCCCATTAAGTCTCCTCCTTTGAGGAAGAGTCGCCATTTGTTTGTTTGTTTATTTATTTATTTAAATTGGACATTTACAACATCTGATTCTCTTCCATGACACGAGATCTTGCTGAGAGCCTGCTGCAGTGCTGGCTGAGGGATACCAGCAGTCAGCTCTGTGCTTTATCAGGATCACAGAAATCATTAAGGTTGGAAAATACCTCCAAGATCATCATGACCAAGCACCACCATGTCCACTACACCAGAGCTTTAGTGCCACATCCAGACATTTCTTCAGCACACCACCACCTCCCTGGGCAGCCCATTCCCATGCTTGACACCATTTTCTGTGAAGAAATTCTTCCTGATGTCCAGCCTGAACCTCCCCTGGCACATCTTGAGGCCGTTTCCTCTTGAACTGTTCCTTGTTCCCTTGGAGAAGAGACTGACTCCCACCTGTCTGCCCCTCCTGTCAGGGAGTTATGGGGGTGACAAGGTCCCCCTGAGCCTCACTAGGGTTATTGGGCCATAACCTTTCACAAACCCTGTCTGAGCAGCTCAAACACAGTCACAATGTTTTTCCTTCCAGTACTTTGGAAGGGAGCAGGTCACACATCCCTGCCAGCAGGGCTCTGAGGTGCTCAGGCTGAAGCAGCTTTTCAGAAGCCCTCAGAGGGGCACAGGAACTCCTGTGCCAAGCACATGAGATTTGTGTGTGTGGGTACTTGAGAAAGTCCCGCAGACAGCAGAGGGGCAGAGCCAGGATGGTGAGTGCTTGTCTGGTGCCTTTATATATAAACACCTTTCAGCCTGGGTTTTTATGTCTAGGGGACTTTTCCTGCCAGGACTGCTAGTCTTTAATAAAAATGACTGAAGATAATTATGAAAAGAAGCTTTAAAAGTTGTAAATAACCTTTCACATGTAGGTTACCTTCTGCTATTGAAAGGGAAACCAACCTTACTCCTTTCACAAGTGTGTACAGACACACACACTATTTAGGAGAGAGGCAATAAGTGACTACTGTGCACCTTTTGATTTGGATTAAAAAACAGCCAGGATTTTTTTCCTTTAGTCTTAAATATTCCTTCAGTATTTTTCTTCTCAGAGTATTGCTCAGTGTTGCATGTAAAGAGGCTGTAGTTTGTAGAGCTGTTACAGAAAATTCAACTCTATTTCTCTTACATTTAGAAAAAGCCTGGTTTTCAAAACCCCAAATTCTTGCCAAGTTGGGTCTGTAAATAACCTTTAAGCAGCTACTCAGTGCTGCGTCCTGAGACAGCTTCCTCCTTCTCTTGACTGCCCCACTGTGAACAAAATGGAATTATATTGATACAATTAATCTTTCATTAGTTAGTGGAGTGTCAAAACATGCTATTCGTGGCTTTCCCAAGGGCTGGTTTGTGGCTCAGCCATTCATTTGGGTGTTTTGTGGCAGGGCTTGGCAGGGCTTTATGGGTGTGGCAGGCCCTGCCCTGTGAGAGTGCTTGTGCTGGAGCGCTGGGTCCCTGTACATGACCACCACACATCTCCCAGGAGCTGTGATTTTTCAGGAATATTTCTTTATAACAAGAATGCAAATGCCTTTGCTTGTTGGGCACAGTCCAGCCAGTTTTCCTCTAACCAGGAAAGAAAAAATGCAGCACAACTTGGACGCTCGTGGCAGTACAAACAGCAAAAGTATTTCCTGGGTCATTGTCCAATTTCTCATCCTTATTCCCCAGAACTGCTGTGAGCAATTTGAATTGTAAGTGGCAAGCTGGGGATTGCTGTGCTGCTTTGCCAGAGTTAATGTTATGTTTCCATGTGTTTTCTTTCATAAATTCCAGCTCTGCCTCCCTTTGTTAGTGAGTGGGAGCAGCCCCTCCTTCCACACACACGCTCTGGACCCGCTGTAGGGTTAGCACAGAGACAGGCATGTGCTCCTTGTGCTTGTTCATGCTGCTCCTGCTGCCATGACTTTGGTGTTGTCCACAAATTGGAGAAAGTCTTGTAGTTTCAGGGGGTAAAATGAGTTTTGTGTGTTCCTGTGCTACCCCAGGTGACAGAACGTGTTTTTCCCCCACTGTGTGATGAGTTAATGCTGCAGATGTCTGTGTGCTCCAGAATGGGGAATTTTCTCATCTTTATTTCTTTTGTCCTAGACATCTTCAGTTCTGTAAGAGCAGCCCAGTCCCAGGATAAGGACAGCAGCAGGTGGTAGAATGCGGAAACCAGGCCCTCAGAAAGGTGAGCAGTGATTTGGCACAGCCAAGGGCCCTGCAGTGAGCTGGCATGGCCTGAGTGCCTCAGGGGGCTGGCAGTGGGGTGGGAGCTGAGGGGATGTGGCTGGAAGCCTAAAACAGAGTTGTATTTCTCAATCCATGTGCAGAGAGCAGTTCATCAATCCCCCTCTGTGACAGGAAGAGGAGAGTCCTGTTTTGGGGCATCCCTTCAGCTCATGGAGGGTGCCCTGCAGAACCCAGGGCACCATCTGGCAGAGCTCCCAGCATGAGGCAAACTGCCTGAGCTGGCACAGGCCTCCCCCTCTAATGAGGCATGAAACCAGAAACCAGCCTGCCTTGTGGAGAGGAAATCTGTCAGGAGGTTCCCCTGCCACCCAGCCCCTTGGCCCCTCACACAGCACGTGCTTCCTGGGTCCTGCATCCCCAACAAAAAGGGTGAAGCCAAGCAGGCTGCCTGCAGCTGAGCTGCTCTGGCTTCTTGTGCTTAACAGAAATATTGATTTCCTCTAGTGCTGTGCCGTGCATGTGCGTCTGACTGGAGTGATCTCATCAGGGAGGAGGGGGGAAGGGAGAAGGGAGAGGATGGAGCATCCTCCACAGCTCTTTGTTCACATCTGCTCCACACTCCCAAGGTTTATTGCAGGAGATTTCTATGCTCGATTTCTCTCCTCCCTTTATTTTTTTTTTTAGTGTCTCCTTTGCTTCTGTCGTGGTTCATCTTACAGCGGCATTATCCTCTTCCTAACACTGCTTGTCCTTTAATGAAGTGAAAATAAATGAAGGAAAGCAGGGAATGGGGATACCCTGCTGTGAGGCAGCTGGAGGGCTTGGCAATAAAGGAGGCTGGTTGATTAGTCAGCAGCATGGCCCAGGCTAGGCTGGCTGGGTTCAGCCTCACTCACAGCTTGTTCTCTGTGCTCCTGGAGCCTCCAGCCAGCCTGCCTCTGTGACCTGGGCTCAGAATGCCAGGCTGTGGGTTGCAGAGGCAGCACCTGCACTGTGCACATGTGGGTTTCTGTCCTACTTACCTGCTTTTTTAATAATGCATTGAACTTGCTCTGTTTCTTTATTTGTCTGCGGAAATTCTTGTTTCGCTCTCTTTCTGCTGCTTTTGTATCCTGCTTAATGAGGATTTTTGCATGTTAAAGGTTAAGAACAAAATGTACCTTCACCTGCAGAGTATGGTGAGAAGCTCCTTTGAGTGCATGGATGCTGTTAGAGCTGTCCTGCAGCACTGAGGGGAGCCTTACCCACCCAGGGGGCTCTTTTGCTTCTGACTTCAATACTTTATGTCCTTTATTCTTGCTTTCTTAGCGACATGGCACAATACTGTGCCTCGTGGTAATGCATTTATTAGGAAGGGTGTCCTTCAATCCTTTTCATTCATTTATGTCTCTCCAAGGAGGCTCTTTGTCTGGCCCATGTCCAGGGATGCTGTGGCCACACTCCATATGTCCCTCATGTTCATTTCAGGGATGCTGATCTGGCATCCCTCTGTTGGGCTGGAGGCTGTTGGAGGCAGGGTGGGCATCCCCCACTTCTTGCTCCATCACTTTCCAGAGCAATAAAACCTACATGCTGTCCTGTCCATTGTGCTGAAAAGAACATGTCAAGAAGAGAAGATTGTAAAAATAATTGTCCCAAAGCAATTCTAGACACGTCAAGACACCCCAGGCCACTTTAGAAGCAGCTCTTAGCCTGCCTGTTCCAGCTACTGCTCAGATTTCAAACCTTTTCCTTTCACAAGGAACTGTTTTTCATGGGAGCAAGGCACATTTCACAGGGCACTACCAAGCTGCTGTCTACAATAACCCTAAAAATGGTCTGTAAAATAAAGGAGCTGCACTCCAGGGTGCCAGCCTGGCAGCAGCAGGTTGAGGAGCTGGCTCAGGGTGAACTCTGCCATGGCACAGGATGAGCGTTCCCCACTTTTTGCTCTATCACTCTCCAGAGCTGTCTTGAGAACTTCAATTTTTTTGGAGCTCTGAGACCCAAAGCTGTCATGAGCAAAGACAGCTCAGGTGAGCTGTTCTGCAGAGCTGGTGATGCTTTGCTGTGCTCTCTTCTGAGCTGCAAGGGACACAAGGAAACCTGGTGTTGTGTGTGGAGAGGGCACTTGTGCAGATTTTCAGAGAAGTCATCACAAAGGGCTGAGGTTGCTTGTGTGGAATAACCTGGAGTTGACACACAAGGAGCCATTCTGCACCAAAGATCCACATGAGCCATTTTTAGTGGCTGTTATGTTTGTTCCTCTCAAGCCCTTCTTCTCATAGCTAAAATGATGGAGTTTGCTGTTCTTTGTTATTGCTTGTCACTGAAGGAGAGCAGTGGCTGCTGGGAACTGAACAGGGACTGAGGTGCAGATGTGGATCCCTCCTGTACCTGTGGAGAGGAAGGGAGCACAGCCAGAGATAGAGCAAATCATCCACGTCACTGGGGTCAGGACAGGGAGGTCACTGCTCTCCTCTGAAGTGCCTGGAACACAGATAGTGCAGAAGGGTGCATTGTCTGGCTCCTTTCCCTGACACAAATGCTCTGTTTCTTGTCTCAGCCATAGACTGGAAAGATGGTAAAAAGCACAAGTACAGCCGCCCGTCAGAGTCTCCCTCCCAGTACCAAGGTAAGAGAGCTCCCTTCTTCCTGCTTCTTTTAGCCTTCCCTTCTCCCTTTTGTGATTTCTGAAGATTTTTTTTTTGACAAGTGCATGGTGCAGCAGTGAATATTGGTGATCACCTGTAAGAAACTCTGAGCAGCTCATCACTGCCCAAAGCTTGGGCACATCCTTGTAGGGTTTGGTTCTGGAGAAGAGAAAGGTGTGAGGAGACCATAGAGTCCCTTCCAGTGCCTCAAGGGGCTCCAGGATAACTGAAGAGGGACTTTGGACAAGGATCTGAAGTGACAGGACAATGGGAATGGCATCATACTGTCAGAGAGCAGGGTTAGATGGGATATTGAGAATAAATTCTTGTTAGGCTGGGGAGGCCCTGGCACAGGGTGCCCAGAGCAGCTGTGGCTGTCCCATCCCAGGAAGTGTCCAAGGCCAGGCTGGACAGGGAGCAGCCTGGGACAGTGGAAGGGGTCTCTGTCCATGGCAAGTGGAAAGGAATGGGCTTTAATGTGCCTTCCAACCCAAACCATTCTGTGATTCTGCTCAGTGAGGGGTAAAACTGCAGCATCTGGCACAGAGCACCCTGTAATCCAGGCTGGAAGGATTTTGGGTCAAAGCTGCTTGGGACACCTCTGAGGAGAGCAGGACAGAGCAGACAGCACCCTGGTGTTTCAGAGCTGTTAGTTGTGACTCACACATTGTCACATTTTACTGAGCAGGACAGATCAGTTGCCAGTGGAGCAGGTGCAGCTGGATTGATGGCTGAGCAAGGTGCCTGGGATGGGGCAGGGTTGTGCTACAGGAGCCTCCTCGAGCCAGGTCTCATAAGCTCTCAGAGGCCTATAACACATTCAAGATAGCTCAGCTACCTCTGGAGTCATAAAAATCAGCAGGATGGCTTCTGTTGCAGTGTTGGAAACAAAAAGGTTTAATAAAAGGCAAAACAGCAAACAGAGAAAAACTGAGCTAGGTGCAGGAGGTCCTTGCTCCTGGTAAAAGCTATTAGTTTCTTTGTTCTCTTCTTTTTCTAGTGAATTGCCCCGGTGGGACTTTTTGGCTCCTGTCCACATGGCTGTCCTTAAGTTTGAGGTGAAGTCCCCTAGGCCTATGAGATGACTTTTTCACCTAATGGAGGAGAGAAACTTCTGGGCTTCTTTCCTTTTTGAGGGGACAGAGGAGAGTTTTGTCACTCTGTCAACAAAAGGCACACTCCTATAGGGTGGGACAGGCAGGAGCTGTGCCTGTGGGAGAGCTGACCCTCAGGAGGCCGTGCTCAGACATCAGGGACAGCCACTGTCACCTGGGATCTGCCAGCCCAGACCATGCTCTGCTCATTTTCATACAGAGCTGCTTTCATGTGCTGCCTTGGTGCTCCTCAGCAGCCACACATATGGGCTGCAGACTTTAATGGGATGCCTTGATCTGGGTAAGGCACGTTCTCCTTCACAGATGTGACCTGGAACACACATGTATTGTTTCAGTTGGATTGATGACCCCTCGGGAGCCAAAATGCTAATGGAGCCCAAACCAGACTTCAGTTAAAGATATAAACAGAAACTCCATCTTCATTTAAATTCTGGGCAAAGGATCAATGTTAAATGCAACATGAAGAAAATCAAAACATGAGGGTGCAGAGCTGCATTGTTCACAACTACTGCAGTTTGACCCCTTGGGTTTGTGGAGTGTTTTGTTTGGAGTAAATATTTTTGGAGGTTAAGACATCAGAGCCCAAATGTGACTCTCTGCCTGGAAGTAATATCTGCCTTTGGCATGAGCACACGACAAGGAGCTTTCCCAAGGCAAGCACAAGTGACAGACAGTCACCCCAGTGGCATTTCCACAGCCAAGTCACAGGGACTCACACGGGTTCCCAATCCTTGGCTTTGGTTTGGCTCACAGATGGAGTTGCAAAGACAGGGTGTTTCTCATTTAAAGGTTTTTCTCTCATTTCTTCCTGTGAAGAAGATCCTGTGTGCTGGAGAGAGGCAGAAAGGGACTTGGGACAAGGGCCTGAAGTGCAGGGTTTCCTCTCATGCTAAGGGTGTGGTGGCAGCTTCCAACTGCAGTTTGCAGTTTTTACCTTGGTTTGAGGGTAATCTTAAAAAAGAAGTGCAGGTTTTACCTGTGCTTGCCCTGCCATCTGTGTGTATGGGGATGGCTGGTAGTGAACACTGCTGTATCAGCTCTGTCTTTTCTTAGAAGTCTTTCTGCTGCCCCTGCTTTTCTTTGCAAAATAAATCACCAGAACCATTAATGATAGGCATAAGAGAATCACAGAATATCCTGAGCTGGAAAAACCCCCAAGGATCATCCAGTCCAGCCCCTGGCCCTGCCCAGACCCCCCAACAACCCCACCCTGGCCATCCCTGCAGCGCTGCCCAAATTTCTGCCCCATCCTTCATCTCCCCCACCCCTCACTCTCACACAATCATGGAATGTGCTGAGCTGGAAGGGACCCACAGGGATGATCAATGCCAAAGCCAAACCCTGCCCAGAGCCCCCAGCAAGCCCAGCCTGGGCATCCCTGGAGCTCTGGCAGCCTCGGGGCCGTGCCCATTCCCTGGGCAGCCTGGGCAGTGCCAGCACCCTCTGGGGGAAGAACCTTGCCCTGAGCTCCAGCCTGAGCTGCCCTGGCCCAGCTTCATGCTGTTCCCTCAGGTCCTAGAGAGGCTGCAGTTCTAGTGCTCTGTGTGTCTTCATACAGTGGTTGAATCCCAGCAGGCTTTAGAATTAATCTCAAATAAGTTCCATGTCCAAACACTATTTTTAGAGGCCTACAGCTGTGTCAGAAATTCTCTGCTCCCACTGGGGTTGTGCAGCATGGATCTGGGCTGTGGGGTGAGCTGCTGCAGGGAGCAGGATGGCCTGGCTTGGTGTGGAGGGAGTGAAAAGTGGGAAGATTAAAACCATGACAACTTTTAATAGTGATGGATTGAAACCAGCTGAGGGGAGTTTGTTTGGTTTTGGGGTTTTTTTTTAATAAAATTGTCAGGCACAGCTGATCCTGTTCAGGCGACTGGCTCAGGGCCTGGGGCTCAGACTGGCACTGCTCACCCAGTACTGTCACCTGGGTGTCCTCTGTGTTCTGGGGACAATGACCTCTGAAGGGCCACCCCAGTGTGAGATGAGCCCAGATCAGCCACCAGAGTTAAGGGCTGGGATGCATAAGGCATTTCCAGGCCAGGAGTGCCCAGCTTTGGTTTGCCTGGGTGTTTACTGCACATTATTCATACAAAGAGTTTCATTGACAGAACCAAGTATAAAATCATATCTTCAATTAAAGCAAAAGAATTCTGGTTTTGTGAGAGCATCATTGCAGTAACTCACTGAATTTCTTCATTCACCCAGTGTGAGACTGTGGCTGAAATGAAAATATGTGCCAGTGGATGGAGCTGAGTATTCTATGGCATGGAGAGTGCTGTCAGTCTGGAAACAGCAATATTCAGCCAGTGTGGCAATGAAACTGTATTTTTTCTGTTCATTTTCCCCATTTTTAACAGTGTACTAGTCATCTGCATGGGAGGTGGTGAGAAAGCAGCATTCCTTATATTTATTTGAAGCTTGGAGATTATGAAGGCCCCTCTGTGCACGAGGCAGCACTGAAGCAATGTGTGCTGACCTTACTGCCTCGGTTTTCAGAGGTGTGGTGTGTGCTGCAGTAGCTAAAATGGCTCTTAATGTAGCTTTTGTTTGGAAAATAGACTGATTAAGAACTTGCCTGACTCGGGGAAGCAGTGGCTGACTTTAATTGTGCTGCCACCACTGCTCTTGAAATGCCTTGAAAACAGTGGTCTCCTGGGAGCTGTTTGGATGAATACAAGTGAATGTCATGCTGGAAGGTTCCTCTCCCAGCTGCTCAGTTTAAATGGCAAAAGTCATGATTTGCTCAGATCACAGGAGCTTTTAATTCCTCATTTAATAACAGGTTTCCCTGGGTGGCATGTTGCTTTTACTTTTCCTGCTGTACGTGAGGAAGGTGCAGGCAAGGATGAAATGCACTGCCCCTGGCAGCAGCACTCAGTGGAAGAGGGATTGAGGTTGGGTGTGAGGTATTGAGCTCAGTAAATCCCTGTTTGGAGGATGCCTGCTGCCATCCTGTGAACTTCATGGCACTTCAGGAAGTTTATTGTTGTCCTTTCCATTTACTGCTGGGGTTGGGCTGATCCCTGGAGTGGGCTGTGTCTGTGCTGGACCAGGGGGACCATCCAGTCACCACAAACCAGATTCCCGTTCTAAATCCACGATTTACAATCATGGCATCACAGAATGGTTTAGGTTGAAAATGACCTTAAAGCTAATCTCATTCCAGCCCCCAAGCTGTGCTGCTCACAGCCCACAGTGACTGTTTGCAATCCCCAGACTGAGTGATGTCTTTAATGAATGGTTTTGAAGGGACAGTTGTCTGGAGGACTCAGCAGATTCCCATCTGTGCTGGGTGTTTTCCATTAAGTTGCAGGTTGTTATCCTGGCTCTGTGCAGCCCCTTCTCAGCAGCACCGAGGCAGGAGGATGCCGAAGGCAGAGCTGTGCTTTGTTCTGCCTGTCAGTTGCAGTTGTAAATCTTCTGTGCTCACAAACATCAGAGGTTCTTGGTGAAAACACGTTGCCTGTGAGCACCTCCTCTGTGAGAAGTGCAGAACTGCCAGCTCAGGAGTCTGGGCAGTTCTTTTCCTGAGAATTTTGCTCATCTGTTCCTATTTGAATCCTTTTGTTTTTAATTCTCAGGTCACTTCACCTGGGAGAAGTACCTGAAAGAGACATGTGCCATCCCAGCTCCTGCCCATTGTTTCAAGCAGGTAAGAGGGTAAAAACAAGAAAGGTCAAGGGCTGTGGTCCACTGGGAGCCCTGGAGTTCTGAGCCTGGGATAGACCCCTGGCTTGGCAAGGAAGATACTTAAGGATATTGGAGACTTAACAGAAATCCAAGTGCTGAAGCAAAGATTAAAAAGATGCATTTAGAGTAGCACAGAAGATTTTCCTCTCAGATGTGCACGTTGGAAACAGAAGTGTGCTATTAACTCTGCCAAGCCCTTGGAGAAAGTGTCCTGAGTAGGCTGGGATCCAGCTTTTGGTGGATCCTGCTCAATCAGGAGATTTTCAGCAGAATTCACCCAATTGTTGTGAATTGTTGACAGAATAGCAGCCCCTGGGCAGCAGGTATTGAGCCCAGAGGTGGCTGTGCTGAGTACAGGGCCTGCAGGAGTGAATCAGTGTGGGACACCTGGGTCTGGGCAGAGGAGAGCATCAGTGTCTGTGTGGGTCTGGGGTTGGCTGGGTGATCTTCCTAGGAGAGGGTTAATCCCCTCCCCTGGGCACTGGTGGGGCTGCACCTCAGATCCTGGGGTCAGTTTTGGGCCCCCCACAACAAAGGACCTGGAGCATGTGCAGAGAAGGGAGCAGAGCTGGGGAAGGGGCTGGAGACCCAGGAGAGGCTGAAGGAGCTGAGAAGGGGCTCAGCCTGGAGAAAAGGAGGCTCAGGGGGGCCCTTGTGGCTCTGCACAGCTCCTGACAAGAGCATGGAGCCAGGTGGGGTCAGGCTCTGCTCGCAGGGAAGAAGGGACGGGATAAGAGGAAGCAGCTTCAACTTGTGCCAAGGGAAGATTGGGTTGTATCAGGAAAATTTCTTCATTGAAAAGGTGATCAGGCCAAGGAAATGTCTGTCCAGGGCATTGGTGGAGTCCCCATCCCTGGAAGCATTCAAAAAACATGTAGTTGTGGTGCTTAGGGGTGCTGGGTTAGTGGTGGCCTGGGCAGTACTGTGGGAACAGCTGAAGCTGATGATGTTAGAGGTGTTTTGCAGCATTAATGATTCTGTGATTCTAAGAGAACAGACTTTAGTTGCTTGGATGATGCAGGATGGAAGGATGGGGGTCTGTTACAGACGTGCCAGGGCTTGCTGAGTTCTCTGTGGTGCCTCTGCTGTGCCTGGAGGGGCTGTCAACCTTCAGCAGACCCCGACTGGGTGCTCCTGCTGCTGGAAGCTTTGTGCCTGAGCTGGTGCATGCAGGTATTGGCAATCCTGGTCTGACTGGCCCCTTGTTGCTGTTGGTTTGGAGGGTCCCCAGGGGGCCCCCTAAGCTGTATGTAACCTGTAGCAGCAGTCAGACTGGAGACTCCACAGGGATTCTGAGGGTGCAGATTAGATGAGGGTTTATTGGGGGTCCCACCCCCAGGAACAGCATGGTTTGAGGGAGAAGGGGGAAAAGGGAGAGCCTAGGGAGCCAAGGGCCAAGAGAGCCTGGTCTACCTCCCACAGCTTAACAGGGAGATTCAAAGTAGGCACAGAATAAGCCTTGGGCCAATGGGATTACAGATCCATGATTCTGCAGGGGAGGATCACAGGCTTGGAACAAACCCTACATTTTCCAGGGATGAGACAGAGCAAACCATTGAACTAAAACATAACACCACAGCCCCTGTTCCACTCTTTTCAGTCCTACACTCCACCTGCAAACGAGTTCAAGATCAGTATGAAGCTGGAGGCCCAGGACCCCAGGAACACCACGTCCACGTGCATCGCCACCGTGGTGGGGCTGACGGGCGCCCGGCTGCGCCTGCGCCTCGACGGCAGCGACAACAAGAACGACTTCTGGAGGCTGGTGGACTCTGCTGAGATCCAGCCCATCGGCAACTGTGAGAAGAATGGAGGGATGCTGCAGCCTCCACTGGGTGAGCTGGAGTTCAGCTGTCCAACAAGGGTCAAGTTGATGGTGGGGAGGGTTGGGGTGTGGGGGTGTGGGAATGTTCCTCACTCGGGGCTCATCAAGTGTGGTGGTGTTTGCAGGGGCCCCAGGACGAGGGGCCATCCACTCTGGAACAGAAAGCCTCACCAGCTTCTGAGAAGGAAAATTCATTATAAACTTCAAAATCCCCATCAGCCTAAAAATAGACTTCTACTCCCTTACCCTATTCCCTGTTGCACTGTTTGTATCATGATCTATCCTACAATTTGCAACATGATATATGGCCTCAGACCCCTACATTACAAAATTTTTCACCTACCTACTGTTCTTCCTAATCGCCATGCTCATCCTAATCATTGCCAGCAACCTATTTATCCTATTCATTGGCTGAGAAGGAGTTGGAATCATGTCCTTCCTGCTAATCAGCTGATGACATGGACAGGCAGAAGAGATGAGAATCTTGACTCCATGTTTCAGAAGGCTGATTGATTATTTTATGATATATATTATATTAAAAGAAAATTATATATTAAAACTATACAAAAAGAATAGAAGAAAGGATTTCATCAGAAGGCTAGCAAGGAATGAAAAGGAATGATAATAAAATCTTGTGACTGCTCACAGCCTCGACACAGGTGGCTGTCATTGGTCATCTGAGCCCTTCCAACCCAAACCATTCAGTGATTCTGCTGCCCATCTCTTCCGAAGCCCTGTGGGCCGGTGGGTCCCTCCTGTGGCCTGCAGAGGGCCCGAGGCGCAGGTGGAGCAGCCCGGGCTGTGCTCGGGAGCAGGTCCGGGAGTGCTGCCCCGTGTGCCCGGCTCTGCTCTCTGTCACCTTGTGCCAGAGGAGAGGGCACGGTTAGGTGAAATATTAGGAAAAAATTCTTCCCTGTGAGCGTGGTGAGGCCCTGGCATAGTGGGATCAGGGAAGGTGTCCCTGCCCATAGCTGGGCAGTGGAACTGGATGATTTTGCACCCAGCATGAAGACAGGTAACTGAGCCAGTGCTGCAGTTGTCCTTCTGCCTGCAGAGTTCAAAGGCCTAGAAAACCCAGTAAGAGTTTTCTCTTTCCTGTAGTGTTTTCCATGTGCACACATCTGCTGCTGCTCTTTCTGTACACAGATAATTCCAGTGACAGCAGCCAGGGCACGGCTGGAGCTGGGCCAGGGCAGCTCAGGCTGGAGCTCAGGGCAAGGTTCTTCCCCCAGAGGGTGCTGGCACTGCCCAGGCTGCCCAGGGAATGGGCACGGCCCCGAGGCTGCCAGAGCTCCAGGGATGCCCAGGCTGGGCTTGCTGGGGGCTCTGGGCAGGGTCAGGGGTTGGACTGGCTGATCCTTGTGGGTCCCCTCCAGCCCAGGTTATTCTGTGATTCACATAAAATGTTTTCTTTGCCACTGTGGGAGCTGAGCTCTCCTATCCCCTGTGGTTGTGGCTACTTGGGTTGGTTTCCAAGCTGATCTGTCAGAGCTCAGGGCTGGCAGGGTGACCTGTGCTGAGCACTGCAACCTTGGCAAAGTTTTGCCATGTTCTTGATCCAGGTGCAGTGCCAGGATTACCTTCAAAACCCCTCCAACCACAGACCTAACACAGCTGAGCAGCAGAAATTGCCTGTGCAGGAAGATGCACATTTAGCAAAGATATTCTGTGATATCCAGAGCCTTGTGTTGGTTGTATAGTCATAGTCAGTGCCACATACTTCAGAGCATGTGAAATTGCTTTTTTCTTCCCATAAGCCCCCTCTTGTTATTTCTCCACTTTTTTCACAGCAGGTGTCGAGCCAAAACCTGACATCCTTCCCTATCATGTGTTCCAGCCAAATCACAGCCTCTATTTCTTCAGATTAGCTTGCCTGCAGCTCACACTAGAGGTAGAGGAGGCCACCCAGAAGCTGTGATTCCCTGTTGAGAAAGAAATTCCATAGCCTGAGTGTGCACTTGCTGATTCACATCTCCCCTGCTGCACGAAGCGCTCTGTCTGGATGGTCAATGGGATTGTTATGATAAGTGAATATTGCAGTCAGACAGCTGTTTCCAGATGTTTCTTTTCAATAACATAAATGCTTTGCATTCAGAATATCTGGCTAAAGTCCCACCTGACTCCAGCATGAGAGGAGGGTGGTATGGCATCACAGTTGTGTGAGTTCCCATCAGAGCAGGCATGTGCTGCCAGATCCATCATCCCCCACAGGCTAACAGTGTCCATCTCCTCTTCCCTCCCCTCAGGCTTCCGGCTCAATGCCTCCTCCTGGCCCATGTTCCTTCTGAAGACTCTGAATGGAGCAGAGATGGCTCCTGTCCGGATTTTTCACAAGGTATTTCCCTGTTTGTGCAGATCCTTCTGGCAGAGCACCAGACTCAGAGCTGGTGTCTCATCAGAGATGTGCTGGTCCCATAGGAGGTGACACTGCACAGCTCAGGGCTGCTCTAGAACAGAGCTGTGTCCTCTGCAGCTGTGTCATAGCAGTGTCAGGATGTAGCCAGAGGTCTGCCAAGGAAGTGTTTGGGCTTCAGGGCTCAGGCTTGAGGCAGGAGCTGGTTTTTCACTGGGGCTGCAGGTGCTGCTCACAGTGGGGAGTGCAAGGTGGGAACATCAGCACCTCTGTGGAATGTCCCACTCCTGGGTTCAGTCCAGCAGTGAGTAGTGGACTTTGCTGCCTCTTGATTAAAGGGCAGTGGCTGTGTAGCCCAGCCAGTGTGTGCACACCTCTTGGGGTTCAAATCCAGCCCACTAACTCCCTTCAGCTCCTTGTGGAGGTGAGTTTGCTGGTGAGGGCACAGCCCTGGTGTGGGGAGGCGCTGCCATGTCCCCTTTGAGCATATATTCCACTTCTTCTTGTAGGAACCACCATCTCCTTCCCAAAACTTCTTCAAGACAGGTATGAAGCTGGAGGCAGTGGACAGGAAGAACCCTCACTTCATCTGCCCGGCCACCATTGGGGAGGTGAGAGGTTCTGAGGTCCTGATAACATTTGATGGCTGGAGAGGTGCCTTCGATTACTGGTGCCGATATGATTCCCGGGACATCTTTCCCGTAGGCTGGTGTTCGCTGACTGGAGATAATCTGCAGCCCCCTGGTACAAAAGGTAAGGCCCAAGGTTGTTTTTTAGCTGTCTTGGCTCCTCCACTCAGCTCTCAAAGAGCAGCAAAGCAGGCAGAGACTGGCAGCAAGGACATCTGGGTGCCCTCTCTGGTTTTAGTGTGTGGTAAAGGTCCAGGTGATCAGACCTATAGCACTGGAACAGCCTGGCACCAAGGTGCTGAGGAGTGGCTGTCCATAAAGCTGGGCACAATGATGGCTCTGGGGAGGGATGGTGCTGGATACAACATTGCTGAGGTCTGCTCCTCTCCAGGAATTTCCTTGAAGTTTTTCCTGCGCCTTTGAACCACATTTTGCTGTGCAGTTTTTCTCAGGGGGCCTGGGCTAATGAGAAGTGTGAAGCTGCAGGACTGCTCCCCTTTGTACTTGGGGCAGTTTTCTTGGTGTGCCTTTGCTGGGAACGTGGACAAAGCAGGTGTGGAGCAGGTTATGCCTGCCTTGTTCCTAGGGCTCTGATTGTTGGGTGGGAGCAGTGCTGGGGAACTTGATGCCTGGCAAAGCCCTGAGCAATGGCTGGTTTGATTCTCAAGACTTGTCTCAAGCTTTCTCACATCACAGTTGTGTTTGGGCTCAGGGGGCTGTCACTGTCCCCAGGCACATCCCTCTGGCATTTGCTGGCTGGCACACTCTGCACATGGCTGGTCAATGAAATGAGGGGCAGGAGAACAACCTCTCTGCCAGGCTGAAGGATTGCTTAGGAAAGGCTTTTCTCTGACAAGACTGTTCCTCTTGGAAGTCCTGGGTCAGCTCATGCTGCCCTGTCAGGCTGGTGCTGTCCTGTGTCCCTGGCATGGGCCAGGTCTGTGCTCAGGGCTGCAGGGCTGGTCTCAGTGGATTGCCTGAGGTGATCTGTGTGCAAGCCAAGCTGTGAGCTCCCCTTGGCTGAAGATGATTCCTCTTTATCTTGGATTTCTACATTTTGCCTTGCTGTTCCCAGCCTCTCCCTCTCTTCCTGCTGGTTGTTGTGTCCCAGCTGAGCACTGGGGCCCTCTCAGGCAGTGGCTGACTCCTCCAGTGGTGCCCTGGTGCTCTCAGAGGCATCTCCAGGGTGCCTTGCAGGTACTGCACAAGTGGCTCAAGACATGTTTGTGTTTGGTAGGAGCTTTCCTGGCAGTAATCTGCAGGTGGAAGGTTTCAGGAGCACAGTGGAAGCCTCCTTCTCAGGAGCAGTGGGAACCTGTCCGACCCTCAGCCCCAGCACAGGCAGCTCTGTTCCTCCCCAGCCTCCTCCTGCCAGGGGCTGAAGCAGTGAGTGAGCAGAGCCCAGTCAGTTATCCAGAAACAAGACCCCATTGTGCCATCCTGGGAAGCTTTTGCTTCTCCCTTGGCAGGTGGCTGGGCTGGCTTCTCCCTTTCCCATTGGCTCCACGTGCAGTCACTCTGCACTTCCTGCTCGTGTACAAAAATAGTGACCCCCAAAAAGTCACATCTCCCCACTCACAGGCAGAGGCAGCCCTCACCCTCAGGCAGATTTCTGCTCTCTTTGTCCTTTTTTTTCAACTCCTGGGACAAGAGCAGGGGTTGGCAGGGGTTGCAGGAGCCATGTGAAAATGCCAGAGATCAGCCTTGTCTTTGTGCTTTTGCTTCTCCCTCTGTGCCTGTCTGCTCCCTCTCCTGACCAAGAATTTCTGACTTGCACTTTGTGGGATTAAACCAAAAGAACAGAGTACTGGGAGCTTTCTCTAATGAAATTCCTCCTGTGTTTCCTCAGCCCTGCTGTGGTGGAGGGTTGAGCACAGCCCTCCCAGACCTGAGAGTGCTGCTCTTGGCAGGGTGGGAGGATGCATCACCACAGGGGAATTGCCTTTTCCTTGAGCTCCAATAAACCTTCTCCATGTGCCAGCCTGCAGAACCATGTGGTGGAGTCAGGCAGTTTCCCTTTCCTGGTGGGAATTCCTCTTAAAGAGAGCTGGAGAGACATGCAGGCAGTCAGCTGCTGCTGTGGGAAGCTGCTCTGTGCTCAGTTACTGGGCTGGCTGTGTGAGGCCCTTGTGGAAGGTGGGGAATCCTGTGAAGAGTTAACTCCATGGAGAATGAGTAACCCCGTGGCTTCCTGGGGCTGAGCAAAAAGAGGCCTCGTGGAATGAGCTCATGTTCAAGGGAAGCACAACTTCAAAGAGGGCAGGCATGTTTATTTAATGCTGGTAGCTCCAGTCAGCTCTAATCTGTCTCTGCTGCTGGCTGCCAGCAGAAGTGGAGGAGTGCAGGGCTTCTCCCAGGCATGGTCCTTCTCCATCTCCAGGGCCTCCCAGTCCCAGCAGTGTTTGCTGAGCTGGAGCTGGGGCCCAGCCACTCCATGGAGCTTTCATTAGGCCATGTGTGTGTGTTAAAGAAGGAAAGGGAGGTCAAACAGCAAGAAGGAGCAGCCTGCCATGCCTGCTTGGTAATTCCACTGCTGCCTGCTGGCTGTGCAGTGCCTGTGGGCTCCTGGGCATCCCCTGGTGCTCCTGTCTGGATGCTGCACACCTTGGAGCTGGGGGATCCAAACCAACACACCTCATGGGGGAAATGGAGCTCTGGGAGTGCCTGTGGTGGGTCCTGGTCCTCTCTCCATGATGGTCATGGGCCAGGGATGGATGTTGGCTCTGCTGGGCTACAGAGCAAGGCAGAATGTGGGAGAGTTCATCCTGTGCACCCACAGCTTCTCCAGCTCAGCCTGGCAGCTGCTGGGGGAGGCAGGTCCCAGTGGCTGTCCCAAGGAGGGGGAGTTCTGTGTGTGTGCAGCAAACTTCCCTCAGCACCCCACCCACACCTGGGGTGCTCCCAGGGACGTCCATTGGCCAGGAATCCCTACTCCACTCCTCATTTGTGGTGTACAGCACCTTACATGTCTTTTCATGCCTCTTATACATGTACTTTTTTACCCATAAATACATCTCTGTACCTTAAATACACATCTGTACATACCTTTAAGGAATAGAAGGTAAAGTGGATTTTCTGTTCAGCTGAGCGCTGGCTGCACTGGAGCCTGGAGCTGGAGCTCTGCTCAGAGGTTATAGAGTCAGAGAACATCCTGGGCTGGAAGGGATCCACAAGGATCATCAAACCCAGCTCCTGGCCCAGCACAGGAGAGCCACAATCAAAGCACCCTGAAAGGACCTTGCCCACACACACATAGAGACACCAGTGACCCTTAAGTCTGCTCCCACGTGTTACTGTGGAGAGCAGGGAATATTGTCACCTCGAGCACAGGGAAGCAGGGACACAGGTAAAGCCTTCATTGTCTGTGTCTCAGAAGGTGTCTGTGCTATTCCTCCATCCTGGCTGATACCAAGTTGCTCTGGATTCCTGATGGGTTTGCTACCCCCTGTTCCACCCTTCTGGATGCTCTGGGACTGTGCTGTGGGAGGGGGTCAGTGGTGAAAGGGTTAAGGTTGGCAGGCAGAGCTGGAAGCTGCTCCAGCTCTGGAATTTGGTGCACTGGAATTGCTGCCTTGGCAGCAGCCCAGCTGGCAGAGAGCCCCAGTGCCTGCTCAGGTCTGTGTGTGCCCTCAGACCCTGCTCCCTGTGCCTGGGCTCAGCTGCTGCTTCCTCTGCTTGCAGAGCAAGCCCATGTGAGTAGTTTTAGTAGTTACCATGGGGATAGGCTGAAGGGGAGCTCCATCCACCCTGGGCTCACAGCTCTGAGTTACCCTGGGACCAGAGCTGCCTGCTGTGGCTGCTGCAGTGACTCCAGAGGGTTACAAGATGCTGATCCTGGACAGAAAGTTCATGAAGTTCTTCATTTCTCACCACCACTGCTGCCATGTGATTTGTTGTTTAACTGCTTTGTTTCCTCAAAGGAAGATGATGATCAGCTGCTAGGTTTCCTGCCCAGGGGCAAAGGTAATGTGTATTTTATTATTTTACTTTGGACATTACCTGGTTTCTCTTCCTTCTTCAGGGTGAGAACATAGTGGTGGGAAGAGGAGCCTCATCAGGAGTAGTTGGCAGGGTTACAGCTCAGGTGAGCTCCTGTGCATTCCTGCCTGGAGGAGATGGGAAATTATTAATTCATTACTGTCTCTTCAGGACTGAGCTGGGATTTGGAGCTCACACATTAAGCTGGGTGACATTGCTTTGCACTGGCATGGCTGGTTTGGGGGCCACACAGGTCGAGCTTATGCACCAACAGCAGGAGGAAGGAGGGTACACAGAGCAGTTCAGGTGTTTATCCGTGAGGGTAACACACAAACAGCCCTGGAGCCTGGGGGTGCTGCCTCTGAGGCTGCTGTTGGAAGATCCCAAGAAAATCTTTTGAGCTATCTGGAGCACAGAGCCAAGGCTCTTAGCAGTGACCCTGGCTCAGCTTGGATGTGTGTCCTGGAATACACATGGGGGGTTTGGGGGCTTGGTAAGGGAGCCCAGCACTGCAAGAGGCTCTGGAGTGCTGACAGTGCCTGTGGCTCAGCAAACACCAGATGTCAGAGACCTGGGGGTACTGAGTGATGTCTTGAGGCTGGAGGAGCCTCTGAGAAGAGGAGCTGACCTGGGAGAAGCAGTTTCCTCTGGTCTCCACCTGTCCTTACTCTCAGTGTCTAGACCTTCCTCTCAACCTGGCTTTTCGTCATGTTTTATTTTGAAATATTTCATATCCCAGAGAATCTGGGTTTTGTTTAGGGTGTTTCCTTCCCTTTTCCACCGTGCTTCCTGGCCCAGAACAGAGTTTCAGTATCTCAGGGTGTGACTGAGCCTTGGCAGGAGGTTCCTGGTGTTGGAAGCTCCCTCTCTTTGGTTGAACAGCACTGGGGTCATCACTTTGTTTCTGCAGGATCTCTGACCAGTAACAACACTCCTGTTCACTGGGACGTGGTGCAAGTCTGAGTGCTTCCAGGATGGAATTGCACAACCTCAAGGAAGAAGAGTGCTCCAGGGTTGTTATTTATAGGGGTCTAAAAGTGCCTGGCTGAGCTGCTGATTGCAGGCAGGGCTGGTGGCTCTGCCCAACCATCCTCTGCTGGTTTGGGAGCAGAGTGAAGTCAGCCTAAAGTGTGCCCAGGTGAGAGTTTGTGTAGGACAGCCACAGGAGAGCAGGATTTCCCATCAGGATGGTTTAAACACTCAGTTTTACAAAACACTTCAAGGAGTTCACACTCCACACCTTGTTCCTGCTTGTCACCATATTCCAGGAGCTTGGTCACCCTTTAAATTCCACGATTTGGAGTCTTGTTCTCAATCCCTGTCTTTGCAAGGAGCCTATGTCTCCCAGCCTTAGTCCTGTGTTGTGTCTGCCATGTCTGCTGAGAGCTCAGGACAATCCAAGTCTGGAGCCGTCCCAGGGCCTCTCTTTCTGTCCCAGTTGTGCTCATGGTGGCCAGTGATGATGGTCTCTGCTTTGGCAAGAATCAAAGGGCTTTGAAGCTTTCACATTTTACTCTGGGACAGGCAATGAGCTCTGGTTCCTGTCCAGCTCCAACCTTCAGGATGTCTGGGATTGGGATGCCTCACTCAGGGAAGGATTCAGCCAGATCTCAACAAGATTTCTGCTCTCTGGCAAACTTGCTTATCTTAAATGGGTCTGTTAACCCAGCTCTGAGTGCTGCTTCTGCCTGGGAAGTGCTGAAGATGGACAAGGGGCAGTGAGCACCAAAGGACATGGAGGGGTGGCCTGCAGGACATCTGTCAGAGTGGGCATGAGTGGAGTGCTCAGAAATCATCCCCTGCGCTTCAGGACACTGCAGGGGCCACTGTGGACATCTCCAGGCAGAAGCACATGAACTACAGCTGCATCTGAGAGTACAGAGCCCTTGGCACAGAAAATGGGAATTTGGGATTTGTGCTCCTGCAGCTCTTGGTAAATGAAATTGTAAATAGGAGAGAAAGGCAGGAAACTTTTCTGCAACTTCAGACTTTTCCATATTCTTTTATGTTTTGACTTTGTAATTCTTGTCCCAAGGACATAATTTTGTCTTCTTCAAGCTGTGACAAGTCTCAGATAAGCTGATGGGTGACAAATGTTGCTTCCTAGCATTGACAAACCCTCAGAGTGTGGATGGCAACTGTGCAGAGTCTCCTGTAAGCAACAGTTTCAGTCCCAGGGTGGTGGGCAGCTGCAGGTGCCTTGTGTCAGCTGATGGAATATTTTGGCATTAGGAGGTAGAGCCTGAAATCAGAAATTCTCTGTCAAGTCTCTTTGTTTTTGCAGAAAGCTCAAAACTCTTGTTTGAACTAATCCTTCAGTGGTGAATAACATCATCAGTGGTGCCCAGCTTCTCTTTGGCTCTGAGCTCAGCTGTGTTTGAGCTGCATTTTCAGGGTGATGTTTCTCACTGTGCCAAATGGATCCAGTGGCAGCCAGCCTCCTCCTCCATGTCTGCCATTGTCCTGGATGCCTGTGTGACCCAAAACAAGACAGTTCAGCCAGCAGAAAAATTCCAATTATTAGTTTTCTGTCCCCTTAATGAGCTGAAATAACCATGAGTTCAGATTCAGGTCAGAAAGGATCTCAGGGTTGCAAGGCTCAACTCCTCCAAAGCAAGACCAGCTTTGGATTATTAGATTGCTCAGAGCTCAGATGAGCAACAAAGCTGTGGCACAGAGATGCTGCTTTACACAGGAAGAGTTGATTTTCTAAGTAAGAGAGACCCTACTTGATTTTCTGAAAATGTGGCTCCTCTTAGTGGCTTGTACAAGGAAGGAGAAAGTGAGGATGTCTCTGGCAGCTGCTCATTGTTGGGCTGGCTCTGTCACCAGCTGAATCAGAGAATCACAGAATATCCTGAGCTGGAAGGGACCCCAAGGATCATCCAGTCCCACCCCAAACCCTGCCCAGAGCCCCCAACAGCCCCACCCTGGCCATCCCTGCAGCGCTGCCCAAATTTCTCCCCCATCCTTCATCTCCCCCATCCCTCACTCTCACACAATCATGGAATGTGCTGAGCTGGAAGGGACCCACAGGGATGATCAATGCCAAAGCCAAACCCTGCCCAGAGCCCCCAGCAAGCCCAGCCTGGGCATCCCTGGAGCTCTGGCAGCCTCGGGGCCGTGCCCATTCCCTGGGCAGCCTGGGCAGTGCCAGCACCCTCTGGGGGAAGAACCTTGCCCTGAGCTCCAGCCTGAGCTGCCCTGGCCCAGCTCCAGCCGTGCCCTGGCTGCTGTCCCTGGCCCAGAGCAGAGATGGGAGCTGCCCCTCGGGAGGAGCTGCAGATCCCTGAGCTCTGCCCTCAGTGTGCCCTGCTCCAGCTGCACACACCAAGAGCCCTCAGCTGCTCCTCCTGTGGCCCCTCCTGACCCTTCAGCATCTTTGTAGCTCCTGTTTGGACACTCTTTGATAGCTTTAGGTCCTTAATGATTAAGACATAGTAATAGTAAGAATAAGATGCAGTAAAATTGAAGCTTTTGGCAGTTAAAGGAGACTTTGGCAGTGCTTGGAGCTGGGAGATAATCCTGCTTGCTGGGCACAGCTGTTTCCACCTCTGGAGCTCTGTGGGTGCTGGGGTGGGTGCAGGCAGGGCTGAGTGCTGGGCACTGATCCCTGCATAGCAATCCCTTGTTTCTGGGCCACATCTACATGACAGGGGCTGAAATCCTGCAGGAAAATAACAGGCACCTGAAAAGGAGCTACAGGCTCCTTTAGGGAGCATCCAGTCACTGGAAGTGGTGCCTTGGGGGTGAGGCAGAGTGTGGCCAGCTGTAATATGGTGTTTTGGGGGCTGCACCGTTGATGTGCAGGTACAGCTGGTGGGAGGACTCTGCTCAGTGCATCTGCTAGGGCAGGAGAAATGTATTAGCACAGCCTGGTGTTTGCTCAGATTCTGGTTCAAATCCAACAAAAAAGCCAGGCAAGTCTGCTGGATCGTGGGAGGATAAGACCTCATTTCATTAAATCACTGCAGGTCAGAAAAATGTCTGTGCATTGCATCAGTCTGATGGAATCAGCCCCAGGGAAAACATCAGTGCCTGTCCAGGGCTGTGCTCAGGGCTGTGCTCAGCAGCCCTGCTGGGCACACAGCACCAATCTAGGTCACAGTCTGTGTCTCTCTGGCCTGAGCTGGCTGCACATTTAGATGTAATTTAGCCTGTTTGAGTGAACAGCCTCCCTTGCTGTGGCTGCTCCTCCATCCCTGCAGGAGCTGTGGCTGTAGAGGGACCAGGAATGTGCTGACAGGGCCACAGGCACAGTGGGAACTCCTCTGGGTGGCTGAATGACATGAGGTGTCCCATCAGGGGATCTGCATGTGCCCAGTTATGGGCTTTTATTGGCCAAATCCCAGAACCAGTTCTTCAAGCCTGGTAAATTACTATTACATGTACTGTCTTTACAGCTGAAGTGGGCAACAGATTTTTCTTGCATTTATTTCACCAAAAGATGAAATCATTTATTAAAATCTCTCATTAACATAAGATTATACAGTGAAAGCTTTCACCAGGAGTTCATCTGACAGCAGTCTCCTTTTTCCTGGCAGTGAGTTCCCAGTGATGTGGTCCCAGCCTGGGAGCAAAGGGTGCAGTCCAGCTGCTCTGCCTGCTGCATGCCAGCTTCCCAAGTGCACCATTTCTCTGGGTTTGTTACTAGTCAAACTGAGAAAACATGTTTGCCTCACAGCTTGTCTGTAGAATTCTCAATTTTTCCTCCACATTAGAGAAACCTCATTGTGGCACGGCTTGGTTTAGACACTGAGTGTTGTGCAGATCTCAAATGAAATGCTCCCTGCCCTGGCTTCCACATCCTTTTGATATTTAACAGTTTCTTTGAAGTATGGAGAGTTTTAGAATAATGAAGTCATGGATTGGTGTAGGCTGGAAGGGACCTTAAATCCCATCCCATTCCACTCCTGCCATGACAGGGACACCTCCCACTGTCCCAGGGTGCTCCAAGCCCTGTCCTTGGGCACTTCCAGGGACCCAGGGGCAGCCACAGCTGCTCTGGGCACCCTGTTCTATTCAACCTTTATCCTTGTTCTGTCAGCTTGTGGGATTCTAATGAATGGTTTGATACAAACATTTCTCTGCTACGATCAGTCATTGCAGACCTGAAGCCAGAGGCCCCACAATTCCCTGATCAGCACCTGCCTTACCTGTGCCATTCCTCCCTGCCCTCAGTGCCAGCTGTCACCTGGAGCAGGTGACACTTCTGGAGTACCATCAGCTCCAGGAAGCACCTGAGCTATCACACTCAAAATAGTCTTGCTTTTAACACTTAACAGCTCAGACAAAAAGTAGTAAAACCCTGTTTCTGCCACATGCCCTGTGTCTGCCTGATACAAAAAAGTCGTTATTCAGGAAGTCAGGTAGATCCTGATGATTGTGTGGTTCCTCTCAGCTTCTGATACAGAATGCACAAAAGCAAGGCAATAAAATTGAAACTAAACATGCCCACATGGCAAGCAGAATGGAGCTGGATCCTGGATGCACTCTGTGATTTGGGTTGGAAGGGACCTTAAAGCTCATCTCCTTCCACCCCCTGCCCTTGCAGGGACACTTTCCACTATCCCAGGTTGCTCCAAGCCCTGTCCAACCTGGCCTTGGGCACTTCAGGGATCCAGGGGCAGCCACAGCTTCATTGTGCCAGGGGAATAAATCCTTGCTCACAGTAACTGCTCCTAAAACCTCATTACAGAAACCTTAAAAATCTCTGTATATGCCCACAGTTGTGCCATCCTGGTATCAATCTTTTATGGTCTCTGTTTCCCTGGCTAAGACTTTTTTCCATAACTACAAAGCCCCTGATTTCAAAAGTATTTGCCTGTATTTTTTCCTAATTCCTTACCCCTATGTTGGGGTTTCCAGATGTGAGAAACAAGACATCCTAAAGATCACTGTGCAGTTTTCAAAATGCAGCAGGATTTTGATTTGTTTCTTTTTAGCAGAAATTTAAAACAGAAGGAAATACTGGTCTGCTAGGCTGGGCCAGCATATCTCTGACCTTTAGCAGGCTTGGGGAAGATGACTGAACAAATTTAGGGCATTTGTGGGCAAGTATAACAGAAACCTAGTTTTGTGATGGAAAGAGGGGGAAGATTAGAAGGAGCACCCCTGCCTCTGGCAGTATGTGGAGGAGCAGGGCAGCTGGTCCAGCAGAGATGAGCTGTTGCTCAGGGCCAGGAGCAATAATCCCTGCAGGCAGGGAGGATGGAGCTGGTCCCTTCCACTGCAGTTTGCTGGGAATTTAGGGACAGATTTGACATCAGCCTTGAGAGAGGGGATTTCCAGTGTTTGCAGCACTGGCTCTGTGACTGGCAGACAGGTCTTGGCTGATCCCTCCCCAGGAATGCTCTCAGAGCCTTTTCCATGGCCACTGGCAGGTCACCACTTGCAGAAGGAAGAGATGTAGGTGCCAGTTGTTTTCAGGAAGGAAGGTATGGCTGCAAGCATGATCCTTCTGGAGTTCAGCCCATCCAGGTTAAGCCCCAGTGTCCCCCAGCTCGAGTTCTGAGCTGGGGATCCATATGTTTGGTTTTTACTCTGGCATGGAGAGCAGTCCCCTGCCCAGGGGTCTGGGAGTTCTCCAAGTTTTTCCATGTGTATAAAGATGGAGGCTGCTCTTGTTTTGATTCTCACCTGATTTAATTACATTTGCTTTTTCTCTTTTTATTTCAGTTGTGATTCCAAAGAGCCCTTTACCTGCCTCCGAAGTAAACTCGGAGAAACCTAGCATGCACAGTAGCACAAAGACTGGTTTGGGGCATCAACAAGGGCAAAGGCGTCGCAAAACAGGGAAGAAGAGTGGTCGAACGACCAAAACACTAATCCACCACCCCATGCCTACACCCTCCAAGTCAGTGGAGCCTTTGAAATTCCCCAGAAAGAGAGGCCCCAAGCCTGGCAGTAAGGTAAAAGCTGATGCTGATGCAGGCGGGTGAACAGCAGGTGCTGCAGGTCCTGCCATGGGTTGGTGCATGCGTGTGTTTGTGCACGTCTGGCTCAGCCTCTGGCTGCGTGACTGCAGCAAGTAGGAGAGCAGAGGGGTGTGTGGGCTGGGAGTGTCCTCAGAGCCCAGCCCCAGAGCTGTAGAGAATGTCTGTGTCCTAAAGATCATTTCCGTCAAGAGTCCGTGTCTTTGGAAGTGCATTGGCTGTGGAGTAGCATGGCAGATGCTGGGAGCATGACAGGATGGCCAAAGGGTAGAAGAAGCTCTCCTTTCCTTTGTGTGTGGCTAGTGTGAGTCAAACAGAGGTGGCAGATCCCAGGCTTGTTATTTTTCAGGGTTGTGGTTTGTAAAATACACACATATTGATTACTAGGTTCTTGAGACACCCCGTCATCACCATCAGAAATGTGTCATGTTCCACAGTGCCTTGTCTGTTGGATGCAGAGGAGAGAGTGTAGTGATCATGGGTGGTAAAGGAGAGCAGGGGTAAAAGGAGAAATATCTCCTCTTTTTCTGCAGAGGAAACCTAGGACATTGCTGAACCCAGCACCCACCTCTCCAACAACCAGTACCCCAGAGCCAGACACAAGCACTGTGCCCCAGGACGCTGCTACAATCCCCAGCTCTGCCATGCAGGCTCCCACAGGTAAGGAGGGTCTTGGACCACGTTCTTGACAGGATTGCATAGTTAGGAGCTGCAGCAGGCAGGCAGCAGCACCCTGAGAGTCCCATTTCTGCCTAAGCCTGTAAACCAGCAATCCTTACCACTCCAGAGAGGCTGGCCTGAGAGAGGCACATGAGTCCAGAGCAGCTGTTCATTTATCTTTCTATTGGAAATAATGAAGTAGGAAGATTGCAAGGCCACCTGTTGAGTGCAAGGACCCCTTTCCCCTGCGTGCTGGTGACTCCACAGCTCTCCAGATACATTTGTGGTCCATTATGCCCTGGGGCAGGCAGGTGTGCAGCACCCATTGTGAGTCCCTCACCATGCAAGGCACAGCTGCTGGAACTGCACAAGGGGCAGAGGAGGTGCTGAAGGACTGTGATCTGTCCAGCTCCAGCCAGGATATCAAGGCACACAGGGACAGGAGGGAATAGGGGAGGAGAAGGAGCAGCAGTGAAGAGTGTATGCACTGCTACAGCTGAGGATGTATCTGGTCAGGAAAGTCTAATGCAAAGCTGCTTTTGACATGTTGAGTCAAGCATTGGATATGGGCTGAGCCCTCTGTTTCCCCAGAATGTAATTGGCCAGTTTTCAGAGGAACCTAAAGAAGCCAGTTTCCCTAAAAAGGAAACACTGTGGGAAGCTCTAGAAAGTGAGGGCTGCATTCCTTCTTCCCCTCTGAACATCACAGCCACCTTACCTGGCTGGCATGGAAACCACTTTACAGCCTGACTGCAGGGGAGAGCATGGGAGAAACAGCAGCAGTTTGGAAGGTGAGCATGAGGCAGGAAGATTTTGGAGGGGGATTCCCCTCTAGAAGCGTCTGCACTGTGAGGATGCAGTCAGGCAGTCGTGGTGGATTCCACTTTGTCAGTGATTGGACAGTCTTAATATCTCAGCATCTCTCAGGCTGGATTTTAGGCATCTGTTTCTTGCTTTCTTGAGTGGGTTAACAGCAAACACATTTCTCATCTTGGCAGTTTGCATTTACTTGAACAAGAACGGCAGCACTGGGCCCCACCTAGACAAGAAGAAAGTTCAGCAGCTGCCAGACCATTTTGGACCAGCTCGAGCTTCTGTTGTCCTGCAGCAAGCAGTACAGGCGTGCATTGATTGTGCTTATCATCAGAAAACAGTCTTCTCCTTCTTAAAACAAGGCCACGGGGGAGAGGTCATCTCAGGTGAGAACGGGCCCGCAGCATTTGGCCTCCAGAGAGGTTGTTGCAAGAATTCTCTCGTTGGAAGATGTCTGTCCTGAAGCTCGCTGCAGCCACAGGCCAGGGGCAGACAGAAGAGTTCTGTCTTCTCTTTCTTGCCACACATGTGTGTCAGTGAAGCAACAGCTGGCGGCTGACTCAGAGCGGAGCAGTTCCCATGGCCCGCGGGCACAGCTGCTGGAGCAGTGCTCAGTGCTGGCACCAGCCTGGGCAGCAATCCTGCCCCAGCCCTGGGAAGAGCCCCAGCAGGGGGGATTCCACAGCTCCTCACGGAAAGCCAAGAAATACCCCGGGTTTTATTTCTCCTTTAAGCCCGTGCCTAGCTGGATCTGCCCTTCCTGGAATCTTTTCCGTTCCCTCGGACGCGGCTCCCCCGGCCCCGTGCTGGGTGCAGCAGGCTGGTCCTGGCCTGCCCTGGCAGAGGAAGGCTTTGTTGGCTCTGAGAGCCCAGGATGCTGAGATCCAGGAGCTGCCTGTGCGGCCCTGGGCGTAGCCTCCCGCCCTGGCGGGGGGTTCACGTGTTGGGCTCTGTTTGTTTCTGTCTCCAGCTGTGTTTGATCGGGAACAGCACACTCTGAACCTGCCAGCAGTTAACAGTATCACCTACGTCCTCCGCTTCCTGGAGAAGCTGTGCCACAATCTGCGCAGTGACAACCTCTTTGGGAACCAGCCTTTCACTCAGAACAGCCACATGCAGCGCTCTCACCAGTACGACCACGACAGGTATCTACCAGGTAGGAGCTGGGGGGGTGGCACTGTAGGGACCCAGGTTTGATCTCTATCTCAGAAGGCAGGCTCCTGTTCCAGAGCCCTCTCCCAGGGTTCATTACATCACACCCAGTGTCGTGTACGTGCCCACAGGGCTCTTGTTGTGTAGGGTTCCAGTTGCGTTTTCTGCCTGTCAGTTTGGTTTCCATCTCCGCTGGAGGTTTCCGTTCATCCGTGCTGTCTCCTTGTCTTCCTGCTCCCCTCGTCCCCCAGTCCTTCCCACTTCCTGTGATCTGATTGTGGTGACTTCATACAGCTGGGAATTCAGGTGAAAGACTGCAGGAGAAGGGACAGTGATAACACACAGCAAGTAAACTGCAATTAGAAATGAATTAAAGCAGAGTGGTTTCCACGCTGTCCGTGGATCTGCTGGCATCAGCCAGGGCATCCAGCCCTGGTGGCCTGTTCAGGGGTGATGCTCATGCTCAATCTGAGGCAGAGGTGGTTTTGTTTTCCTTGGCATGGCATTGAAGCAGCTCCAGCTCACCCCACAAGGCCGCTCATGCCACAGTGCAGATTATCAGGCTGCAGAACGGCTCTGAAGTAGAAGCAGTGGAAAACAAGCCCATCAGTTCCCCCACTGTGCTGGGCAGTGGCAGCAGGCCTGGGGTGATGACTGCCCCTCAGGCTCTCTGGGGGTTCTGGGGGAGCTCCTGTTCCAGGAATGTCAGTTGTGGAGAGGATCAAAGCTGTCTGCACCCTCTTTGGTGGCTGACAAGTGCTGATCTCCTCTCCTGTCTTGCTTTCTTCCCCCTCTAGTCAGCAAATAGCTGTTGTGTTGTTTGAGGTCTTTCCAAAGTTAATTCTTTGCAGAATTATGGTTCTGGCAAGAAAAGCAAAAGTTGTATGAATGTAAAAGCACGGGCACTTAGGAAGAACTGTTTAAAGAGGAGTTGCTAAGCATGAGGTGTAGGAGCAACAGCCAAATATCACAGTGCTTCCATTCATTGCACCTCACAAAGATTCATTGCACCTCACAAAGCACCTTAGGCAGAGTCTAGAGAGCAAGAGGACCTTCCCATCATCTGCTTCCTGCTAACTGGAGCCAGCAGGGCCAGGAGCAGAGGAGCTGTAGGATATGCAGGGACAGGAGCAGCATGACTAGTTACTGGGACTGGAGGCTTTCCCCTGAGGAACCATCAAATAGAAAAATCCCCATGTTTCAGTACCCTGTCATCATGAGAGAGAGCATGAGGGAGGGAGAGCACCCAGCTCTGGGCGTGGATCAGCTCACACACAGAGTTTCCAGCCTCCATGAGAGGTCAGTGATGGCTGTGCCAAGAGTTGGCTACTGGGCAGAGTGGAAAAATATAAATCAGGATTCAGGGAAACTCAGGCAGAGCACCAGATCTGCCACAATGTTGTGATCTACCCATCCTGAGCTCTGATGCAGAGTGTTTGCAGCACTTAAAGAAGAATTAACCACAGTCAGAGGTATGACAGCACCTAGTCCTGCAGTTCATCCTGATCTCTGAGCTTCTTGGGCATCTGCTCATGTACCACCTTTCTCAGGCACCTGAAAGAAGGTGATAATCTAATCTATAGTGCTCCTGGTGAGGGCAGGGAAACAGTGCTGGTGATTTTGGGAAGTTTGAGCTGGTCATGGAGGAATGAGGGTGGAGCTGCACGTCCTTCAGTCACACCAGATGTCAAGGCTGCTGTGGTCTCACCTTGAGCTCTGCATGTCCTGCCTTGTTTCCTCTGCAGGACAGGAATGTGTTGTATGGGGCTGGTTCTTCCAGTAAACAGCCACTGGTTTGGACTGGGAGCTGGTCTGAGTTCCCAGGGGTGCCATGGAGAGTTGGAGTGTGTGCTTGGGGCACAGGGAAGGTCTGCAGTGTCCCTTAGCTCAGCAGTGTCCTGCCATTCTGACTGAATAAATGGAAAGAAGAAGAAACAGACTGAGTTGTGCATCAGGAGCAGCCCTTTGCAGGGAGCTGGGCAGCTGGATGCTGTTCACAGCACCATGAACATGATGGGACCTGGAGCTCTGTGAAAACACTGGGCTGGAGGGACCTTCTGGGCCACAGAGCCCTGGCTCCTGCTGCTGCAGCACCACAGCACATGCAGTTTCTTGGATTTATTCTGGTGTTGTGGATTTTGCTTTTCCACTGGAGACTGCTCCAGGGTTTTATGCTGATATTTTAGCAACTATGTTGTAATTTCCAGCCCCAATTTATTCTTGGGCAACTTGGTGTCTGTGTCTCCTGGTGTTAATATTGTCTTTTAACTTAACTTGGTTCTCTTTCTTCTGGAAGTAGTTGCAGAGCAGTTGTAGCCCTCAGAGGAGTTCATCTTTTCTGCTTTTTGCTCTCCTCAGACAGTGTTGGTTTGACTTAAACTTCATGGGGTGTCCAGAGTGCCACCCAGCCCTCTGGAGAGGAGCTCGTGGGGTCCTGGTGCCACAGCACTGGCACCACCATGGTCACAGGAAATGTCTCTGCACTCACTTTGAGCCACTGTGTCCTTGTACCCGGTGGTGATCAGCCTGTCCTGGTCACGTAAACTGTTCTTCTCATCCACTGGTGTCACCTGCAGGTCACCTGGGGCAGTGCACATCTGGATTTAGCTCTGCTGGGTTTTCCTCCTTGCAGGTTCTTGGTTCTGTATATACATATAATATATATATATATCTATATATATCCTTCCTTCCTGATTTTAAATGCTGCTTTGTCTGACCTGACATGGGAAGACATCAGCAGATAAATTTCTGCCAAGGTAATTACAGTTATTAAATGATCCTGGGCTCAAGGGTGATCCTCAGGCAGATTCACTCCCAGTCTCATGTTCCTTCTCAGCGTGCTGCCAGCAGCTTTACCTCTCAAATCAGATTTCTGTGCATAGAACAAGGCTCCTGGTAATTCATGGCCTGTCCCAGCTGGCTCTGGGTGTAACATCTTGCTGAATTCCAGGTGTATGAGGTTGATGTCTCTTCCCTCACGTGATAGATGAGGATTTCCCATCACAGGGAGGCTGTTGGGTTGGCCTCCCCTGATGAACACCTGCCACAGAATGTGCCCTGTGTGTTTCCTGCCCTTTCCCTCAGAGCCTGCCACAAGCCTTGTGGTGCTGCTGAGGACATACATAGGCATTTTATTGTAAAAATCATTTTTTTCCACCTTTTTTTTCAAATATTGGCACCACATTTCAAGTGACTCCCAGTAACACAGTGCTGAGTTCTGTTAGAATTTACTGCAGCAGACCCAGAGTTTCAGGTGCACTGCCATTCTTGGCTTCCTCTGCACCCTTAAGTCTCCAGTTTGAGGACATTCAGTTGTCTGACTTAGTCAATGGTGGATATTTTAGTTTCTGTCCTGTTTCTTTTATCCTTAGAGCCTTGCCCCCAGTGCTCAGCATGGCTGCAGCTGGAAGTGAATCCCAGAATGGTTTGGGTTGGAACAGACCTTAAAGTTCATCTCATTCCACCCCTGCCATGGCAGGAACACCTTCCACTGTCCCAAGTGACTTCAAACCCCATCCAACCTGGCCTTGGGCACTGCCAGGGATCCAGGGGCAGCCACAGCTGCTCTGGGCACCTGTGCCAGGGCCTCTCCACCCCCAGGGAAAACTTTTTATGGATTCCCATAAATCCAGTCTAAATCTACAATCTTTCAACATACTTGGTGTCTGTGTATCCTGGTCTTAATATTGTCTTTTAGCTTAACTTGGTTCTCTTTCTTCTGGAAGTAGTTGCAGAGCAGTTGTAGCCCTCAGAGGAGTTCATCTTTTCACTGCTTTTTGCTCTCTTCAGACAGTGTTGGTTTGACTTAAACTTCTGACCCACTGAGTGCAGGTGGATGTCACAGGTGCATCAACACCTGAGCCAGGTGTGTGGGTGTGCTCTGCAGCCAGGGAGGAGGTGCCTGTGCACTCCATGCAAGGTGCATTGTCCTAAATGAGAAGCCCGAATTAGGAGTGGGCTGACAAGATGAGGTGAGTGGCTGTCACTGCTCATAAAGGTGTCCATGCTGACAGCCCTGGGGTGGCCACAGCACATCCAGGCGCAGCAGCTGAGCTGCTCTTACCCCCAAGGCATCCCTCCCAGCTGTGCTGTCATTTGGACACAACCCTTTTTCCTTTTCTCTCAATCCTCACCTTTCTGCACAGTGTCCCCTCACTCTGTTCCTCTGCAGCTGAAACACAGGCCCATCTTTGCCTTTGCACTGTCTCAAAACACAGAATGAGTTGAAAACCTCCCCACATCCTGCACTCCCCATCCTGAGGTGCACAGCTCCATGCTCAGCAGGGCCTTTTTATCTGAGGAAGTGATCTGCTTGTTCTCAGCATCCTTCTCAAAGTGGGCATTTATCCACTGAGATTTGGGGTTCTTCCCTCTCAGATTATTTCATCTTTGATGATCACATTCATGAGGTTTATGTCATTTTTGGACTGAAGACATTTTCCTTTTATTCCTGATAATCTGAGTACAGCTCTATCTGTTACTCCATTTCTTCATTTTCTTAACACTTTTCCTTTAAAAACAAACAGAATTCTGTTTTTGGTTTATCCTCCCATTAATTTACATCAACTTCACTTCTGATTCCTACAATTAACTTCTATAACCAGACCTGTTGTGTTTGCATTACTTTTAACATTAACCACTTTAAAAAAAAAGCCCAAACCAAAACCTGATGAAAAAACCTTTGCAAAGCATCACCTTGTGTCGTGGTTCTGTGGCTGTTGGGTGAAGAAGGTTGTGCAGTTTGACACAGGGCTATGCAGAGACATTACCAAGAGCATGTGTTCCCCTCTGGGCAGTGAGGGGGAATTGTCCTGAGGATGGAATTTGTTTTTCTGGCAATGGCACAGTGATTTTTGGTGATACGGAATCCCAGGGCCTCAGTGCAAGCAGCTTTTTTGTTTCCCTGAAGGATATTGATTGAACAGGTACCTTCTCTACCCTTGTGTTTCTTCTTAATCACCTCAGTCGTGCCCATCTGGTGCTTCCCCCACCTGTAGCTCCCTTTGTGGGGCACTGTGCATCTCCCTGGTGTCACTCCCCACCGTCCCTGTCACCCCTCCTGCCCCTGGGCTGCTCTGGGCTGCTGGTGGCTGCTGGCATTTGTGCAGAGCATTTCACCCCTCTGTGCCCACCCCAGAGCTCTCAGGGTGGCTGGCGGGCCCAGCTGGCACCTGCTGGCCTGTGTGGGGCAGCAGGAGGGTCACCTGAGCTGGGACAGGCTCTGCCACCCCTGTGTCACTCACCTGGCTGCCGTCCCCATCAGTGTCAGTGCTTCCATTCCTTGTCCATCCACCCACTGACCCCGTGTGTGCAGAGCTGTCCCAGACCATGGCAGTGTCCTGTCTGCTCTGCAGGATGTGCACAGTCCCATCCTTGGGATCAGTTTGGAGAGGAACAATGCCAGTGCCTGTGGCAGTGCCATGGCAGTGTCCTGTCTGCTCTGCAGGATGTGCACAGTCCCATCCTTGGGATCAGTTTGGAGAGGAGCAGGGACAGTGCCTGGAGGCTCCATGGAGGGGGGAGATGGAAAATGGGAGTAGGGTTTAATCCAGCAACACAGAGGGGTTGCAAATCATCCAAGGTTTGTTTGCCAGTTGTCCAAGGGTTGCGTGCATCTGAAAGGTGACAGTGGGATCAGCCGAATTGTGTGGGATGAGCCATGAGGAGAAACAGAATTAAACCAATAATTTGGGTGAAATATGGCAAAACATGGCTAAGATTCTTTGTTAGTTTTCTCACCACCCTTTTTCTCTGCTAAAACCTGCAAACTCTGCTGTGTTGAGCCCTGCCAGATGTGGTGGATTGCAGCTTGAGCAGGTGGTGGGTGGCAATGCACACAGGGCTCAGGGGACTCTGGCCAGACTGCATTTCCCAGGATGTCTCCACTCCTGAAGAAATCCCATGTGTGGTGGTGTTCACAGGGGTCCCAGGACGAGGGAAGAGATGAGAATCTTGACTCCATGTTTCAGAAGGCTGATTTATTATTTTATGATATATATTATATTAAAACTATACTAAAAGAATAGAAGAAAGGATTTCATCAGAAGGCTAGCAAGGAAAAAAGTGGAATGATAATAAAGGCTTGTGACTCAGAGAGTCTGAGCCAACTGGACTTTGATTGGCCATTAATTAAAAACAACCACATGAGACCAATCAAAGATCTATCTGTCTCATTCTACAGCAGCAGATAATCATTGTTTACATTTTGTTTCTGAGGCCTCTCAGCTTCTCAGGAGAAAAATCTTAGCAAAAGGATTTTTCATAAAATATCATGGCTGAAACACCCATGTTTCAGTACTCTGTCATCATGAGGGAGAGCAAAACCCGAGTGAGAGGGAAAGCACCCAGCTCTGGGCATGGATCAGCTCCCACACAGAGTTTCCAGCCTCCATGAGAGGTCAGTGCCAAGAGTTGGGCTGCTGGGCAGAGTGCAAAAGTAGAAATCAGAATTCAGGGAAATGCAGAGCACCAGATCTGCCACGATGCTGAGACCTGCCCATCCTGAGCTCTGATTCAGAGTGTTTGCAGCACTTAAAGAAAAACTAACCACAGTCAGAGGTGTGACTAAAGAGGGCTTGTTCTCTTTTCCTAGACAGAAGCAGTTCCTTAGACGGCTCTCTGCAGGGACCAGGCCGGGGTACAAAGCGCTTTTCCCAAGATCCCCCTCCATACAGTGCTCCTCTCTCCCCCAAGTTACCAAAGAATGACCGTCACCCTTTGGAAGGTGAGCACAGCGTGTCTCTTCCCAAAGCTGCCTGTTCCCAGAGCCCTGGCCTGGCTGCTGCAGGCTCACACCTGCCCTGCCAAAGCCAGCCGTGGCTGCAGGGAGCTGCTTTGCTTGTCCCTGGCGTGGGTTGTGCTTGGTGTTCCACAGGGGAGTGGATGAGTGTTGGGATCTTTAGCTGCTCAGAGTGACCCTGAGAAGAGTTGGAAAGTCTCTTTTCCCAGCCCGGTGCTCGAAGAAGGAGTCAGGGCTCTTCATTTCTCAGTCTCAAGGTTGTTTATTGTATCTTTTCTGTAAAATATTTTCTCCTGTCCTGCCAAGGTCCATCCAGCAGGACAGACAGAGGCACTCTGCCTGCCCCAGGGCAGTGTTATGTCTTTATACTAAAAACTACGTGTACAATATTTACAATAACTTCCCAATACCTATCACCTGTGTTAGACAGTGAGCTTCTACTCTAAACCAATCTGTGAGTGCCACCATCACAGCAG
>NW_005054499.1:877647-886146 GCF_000277835.1 Geospiza fortis | reverse complement strand
GGAATTCCTTCTAAGCCTGACAGGCATCCTCTCACACTGTGTAATCTGGTTTCGTTTCCCTTGCTGTGCAGCTGGGCAGTGCTCAAACTGCCCAGCTGCCTCAATCTGATTTGTGGATTTTTTTCCCTGAGGGTTTGCTGCAGCCTGTTGTGCAGATGCTGATGTGCAGGAACTTGCTGTCCTATCCCAGGATCTCATCTTGTTCCTCACTGGAACAGCTGGGGGGTGTCACTGGCTCCCCCAGCTCAGCCACACCATTCCCATCCCACACTGCTGCTCCTTCCCAGAGTCCCTCGGGATGCCACTGGTGCAGAAGCAGGAATTACCACTTTATTCCTTACTGAGCACAGGGACACTTAAAACCCTTCACAGCTGGGATGCAAGTCAGCAGCAGAATTCATCTTCCCAGGAAGAGGCAAAGTTTGCCCAGTTCATTTATCATGAACTCAGTTATGTTAGCTGTGGGATCCATAGGTGACCCTTGCATGCACAGGTGGGAGATTTCCAGAAGATCCAGGCAGCTGGAGGACTCCCTGAACTGACTAATCTTCAATAAATACACTCCCATTTTATTCTGAACTACAAACCCTTCATCATGCAGACTGAAGATTTAATCTTACTGGAGCTTTTAATTAACGGATGGTGAAATCTGTTAGCGTGTTAGTCACAATTCTTTGTGACTGAAATCCCTGAAAAATTGCTGGAGACTCCTGGGCAGGCTCCCAGTTCAGTGGCTTCATGCTCTGTTGCTGTCCCTTTAGAGTGCCCATTTCCCTGGTTTTGCAGGGGTTGCTGATCCCAGTTGTGAGTGTCCAGCCTGGCACCACTGTGGGTGATTTTGGTCTGTGTCCATCACTGTGTCCTGTGCTCTGCAGGATCTCTGACCCTGCCTCTAACACTGAACTTGCCCAGAGCAGCTGTGGCTGCCCCATCTCTGGAAGTTTCCAAGGCCAGGTGGACACTGGGGCTTGGAGCAACCTGGGACAGTGGAAGGTGTCCCTGCCATGGAAGGGGGTGGGACTGGATGAGCTTTAAGGTCCTTCCCAACCCAAACCATTCCATGATTCTCTGGTGGACAGTTTCTGGTGGCCTCCTTATCTGCAGTGATTAAAACTGTACATTTGTCACAGAGCTGGTGTGTTGCACTGCCCCCTCTATTCCAGCATCTTGACAGGTCAAAAACTGTTCCCAGAGTCCCCTTCTGTTCCTCACCTCCAAATGGGTGCTGGTCTCTTTGATTCCCCTCTGATGCATCAGCCACTGCATTTGGTAACTGCTGGCACAGCCCAGCCCCTCCTCCTCCCCCAGCAGGTGGGACATGCAGTGTTCAGCCTGATCTTGAACTGGATTGCTCCAAAGGTCCAGGTGCCTTGGCTGGGTGGTGAATATTGCCCACTCTGTATTGTCAGTGAAGAGAGAAGGCTTCCATAATGGGTAATTCCAAGGAGGAACCTTCATTAGGTTCCTACAAGATTGATTCTTAGTCTGCTCCAAAGTCTGTTCAGTTATCCCTTGGCCTTTGAATGGTTTGTGCCATCTGGATGCCAGAATTCTCCAGCCTCTTCCAGAAAAACACAGACAGGTGGGCAGGAAGTGTGTCTGCATGTGAGGGGTGATCCTTCCTGCAGCAGCTTGAGCTGGTTCTGTTCTTCATCCAGGCAGGGAGCAACGAGGTTCAAATTCCATCTAGAAATTCATTCTTATCCCACAGCTAAAAGCTGGAATGAACACATCCTCCTCCACCATGAAATTGAGGTTCAGGTAGGAATATTTGCATTTCAGAGGATATATTTTAAGAATATGCACCTGAAATACTCAGATATTGAGTATTTCTTGAGCAAGGCACATCTTCTCATGGGAATGAACTCTGTCTCACACAGCAGCTCCTGAGCACATCCCACTTTGCCATGTGGAAGGCTGTGAGCAGCAGTGGGACATCTCCATTCACTCTGCATCTGGCAAGAAGCAGAGATGTGAGGAAGGGATCTCACATATTACATTGTTTTTCCTCTTGCATCCAGTGGAGTTTGTGTGGCTTTTTGCTGAAACCCTGCAGTCCCAGCACAGTGGGGACCTGCCTTCACAGCCCATCACTTGCTGGAAGCAGTGGGTGTTCAGGAGTAGTGCAAATCACATTTGTGCTTGTGGCCAAACTCCCATGTTTTAGCAGTAAAATGACACTGTTGAGTCTATAGCACTATTTGTTTAATTAAACTTTAATTATCTGCTCCCTGCCTCTCAGCCACTAATTGTGGCATGTTTCTCTACAACTGCCAGCCTTTAGTTAAATCTAACAGTGTGTGTAAGGAACTCTGCCTAAGGATCAGCCACCTCCTCCTCCCACTCTGCTTATCAAGGGTGAAGGATGCTGGGTCTTGCCTGAGTGCAGTTGTGCAGGAGTATCTCATCTACAGATGATTCCCAGGGGCAGCAGTCATTCCCCTCTTGCCTCATGTCCTTCTCCCTTCCCTGGAGGTATCATTCATTCAGCAGTTCCCTGTGTACTTGTATTTTTAGGAAAACCTTCACTCCTCCTTGCACTGAGTCTTCCACACAGCCCCCAGCTCTGCTGCAGAGTTACAGCCCAAGCAGGCACTGCCCTGTGCAGGGTTAGGGAACCTGGGGATCACCGTGTGCCTCCAGTTTTAGCTCCTGGGCAAAAGCACATCGTGCCCCAGGGCTTCACCTGTGGCCCTCGGGGTGTGATCACCAGCTGTGAGAACAGGAGCGCATATTTGTGTTTGCAGAATGCATCACAGCTCCTTCCTGTCGTGGCAGTGTTCATTGTTGAGTGAAGTCATTTCTGAGGGTGAATTTTGAATCCTCAGCCTTGCACTGGCAGGAACCTGTGCATGTGCTCTCCCAAAGTGAGCCCTGAAATTCCTTCTGCTGGCACCAATCCCTGCTGAGAGCTCTGGGGTATTTGGGAGCACTCAGACATGTGTTTGTGTGACCCAGCACATGTGGGTGAGTGTCCCAGGACTTCCTGGCCAGCTGAAGCTCTCTGTCACCCCAGGAGGTGCTGGGATTCCTTGGAAGGCTGAGATGCACAGCTTGGACCTGTTGCCATGCCCACAGCACTGTCCTGTGACAGCTCAGAGGGCTGTGCCCACTCACCCTCTCCTGCCCTGTCCTTCCCTGGCAGTCAGCACCCTTCCCCAGATGTTTCATGGGAAGAGGTTTGGGGTTTAAGCAGAACTGTCCTGTTGAGGAGTGTGAAAAACACCAGTCACTTGTTTTTAAAATTTTAAAAGTTTATTAGTAATAAAATGGTTATGAAAATAGTAATACAATTAGAGTAATAATAATTTGGACAATTTGGATTAGGACAATATGAGACAATAAAAACAAAGAGTTATGGATGTCCGGGTGCCTTTCTCTGGGCAGCACGAGCCTGAAAAAGGACCCACATTAACAAAGGATTAACCCTTAAAAACAAAAACCTTTTTTATATTCATACAGCTCATACATGATGCATAAATTCCATTCAAACACAGGATTCTGTCTGGTCATCCTCAGCTTCTTCCTCTGAATCCTGACAGCGCCTTTGAGATGGGAAGAAGTTCATTTCTGCTGATAAGAGGGCAGTAAATTCTCTTTCTCTGAAAGATTCAGATGTCCTATGGCTGCTATCTTGCTGTTAGTCCTTTCTTTAAAAAAAAGTATCTTACATAGTATAGCTTCTATTTTAACATTTTTATAACCAAAAACTATATTTCACACACTAATTAAGAGAATTAATACAGCATTACTTTCTAACACAACACATATAATATTCATTTTAATATTTGTGAAAAGCCAATCATGAAATACATGCATTTTTCACAAGGAGGAGACCAAATGTCATTTGAAGCAGCTCCAGTGAAAACCCACTGGTGTAAGTGACACCCACAAGTGGCTCTGGCTGGGCAGGGATCTCCACCAGGCCAGGCCAGGGCAGCCAAGCTCTGCTTTGCGTCCAATCTGGGCTGAAATGCAATGGTGGGAGTGCAGGAGGGGTTTGAAGTTATCCAGGAATAGCCAAGAGTCAGCAAACCATTTTTTATACATTCAGAGCAGGTGAGAACACACCTGTCCATGCAGGAAGAGAGTGACAAAAGGGCCAGCAAAGCACAGGTCACAGGGGTAACAGTCCACACCAGTTTGTACAGGAGATTTTAAGGCTGTGCTGCTGTTTCTGGGCACCTCCCAGAGGCCCAAAAGCAAACAAAGGCAGCAGTGCTTCAAGTGCAGGGTGGCAGAGCCCTGGGGTGGGAGCAGCAATTTCCCAGTGATAGCCCCACACCAGGCTGGGGTGGGAGCAGCAATTTCCCAGTGATAGCCCCACACCAGGCTGGCCAGCAGCCACACAAGGGTGTTCCCATTTCATGTCCTTACAGTGTGAAGCCCTGGCAGGTCAGGGCTGGACCAGCTGAGCTGGCCTCTGGGTCTCTGCTCAAACACAGGCAGCAGGACCAGAAGATCCCAGCTGTCACAACAGTGCCACAGTTCACAGAAACCAGAGCAAATGAGGGGTAGCCAGCCAGGAGAGGCTGCCCCAGGCAGTGGTACCCGACACCTGCAGCACTTGGGAACCACTTCAGGCTCTGGCAAGCTCACTGCAGCATCAGCATCAGCTCAGCAGGGAACTGGGGGAAATCTCAGCAGCTTCTGGGTCTCCCAGGCTGCAGATCCTGCACCCTCACCATGATCCCAGTGCTGTGCTGGCTTTCACCTGCTGCTCCTGGAGTCTGGGAAGTGCCAGGGAAGAATCCCAGGGCCTGACCAGTGCTCAGGCTTCCTCAGCCTTGTCAGCTGCCATGGTGTTGGAGTGGCAGCAGCTCAGGGCTGTGAGCTGCCCTCAGGGCCCCTCAGATTGTGGTGGAGGAGCTGCAGCTCCCAGCCACGTGTGCTGGCAGTGCCCCTGGCTGGGGAGCTGCTTCCCTCCTTGGCATCATAAAGAACACGGGTGTTTGAGGGTGGCTCATGCGGCACAAGGAGCGCCAGGGCTGAGACTCAGCTGTGCCACAGTCAGACCTGCAAAGGTGCCCCTGCACTGGAGCTGTCACAGTGTAACAGCACAGGCGGATCTTGCTGCCTCAGCCAGTGCAGCCTGTCACCCTGGACAGCCTCCTCAGCCCCTCCATCCCAACAGAGCCATGCACAGCTGCAAATTCAGGGCATTTCTGCAGAAGATGAGCTCTGATACCCTGCCTGGGGAGGTATTAGAGGCCCAGGCCCTCCTGTGCATGTTCCAGTATGGGGAGTTGGCCTCTGATGTGGTTAGGCTGGAAAAGGGCCCAGCAGGAGCTCAGGAGGGATGAGCAGCTCATCACCAGCTTTTGGGGCACCTCATCATTGCTTTTGGGGCCAGAGGGGCAGCGGGGTGTGGGAGCATTGCCTGGCCCTGATGGCACAGCTCCCTCCTGCTCTGCAGGTGTCTGCCACCCCATGCCAAGCAGCAGGTGCCCTTGGTGAGGTGCAGTGTGTGACCCCTCGGGGAGCATCTCCTCCCCTTCTGTTCAGGCCTGTCTGTGAGCCCTGTGTCCATTGGCCACAGAGGGGCCCAGGGCAGGTGATGGCATGAGCAGAGTAGCTGAAAAAAGGAGCTGCTGCTCCAGTCTGGGACCATTGTCACAACACTGGTTGGACTGGCGCTGGCAGATGGGGACACCATTGGCAGCTGGTGAATGCCAGGGCTCTGGCAGGGCCTGGTTTGATCCCTGAGAGCAGCCAGGGGTTGGACCCAGCGAAGCTGCTGCAGCTGTGCCCCGCACGGAGTTCAGGTGCACTAACTGCAGCTTGGTGCGTTCCAGGTGAAACCTTTGTCCTGGCAGATGGCCTCCCAGGGCCCTTAGAGCCTCGCCTGGACCCCATGGACTCTGCCTTGAACTCTGTCAATGCATCCAGCCACAGCAGGAGCTCCAGAGACTTTCGCCTGCCAGGATACAGGCACCTGCAGCAGCCCTGCAGCCTCAGCCAGGGCAGCAGCTCTGCCCTGCGCAGGCTGAGCTCTGGGGGTAAGAGCTCAGAACAGCCCTGCAGCTGTACATGGGGCAGTGCAGGGCTGCCCTAACTCCAGTCACACCTCTCTGAGTGCAGCAGGTACCAGAGGCTGGGCTCTGCACAGCCAACCAGGTCTGTTAGGTGTGATGGCACCTGGCAGGTGGCAGTGTGGACAGGGGACATTTCTGCTTTGGCAGTGGGGAGAAAGGAACAGGCAGGAGCTGAACTGTGTCCAAGTGATAAATGGGTGTCTGAGTCCACAAGGATGGGTTGGGAATGGCTGGGGAGTCAAAAGTTGCCTGGTGGAGCTGGAAGGATGGGCAGATGCATGAGTGGCACCTTTCTGTGTGGGGGAAGAGGGGCAGGAGAGCTCAACTGCTCATTGCAGCTTGTGGGGTTGCAAATAGTGTCATTTTAGGTGCATGGTGTCAGTAAAAGCCTCTGAAAAGCTCAGGCTGCTGCTGCCTCCCCCACAGATTTTCAGAATTGAGACAAGGGGCTGTGCACGCTGGGAGCAGGACTTGGGCCAGCTCAGGCTGGGAGGTCACCTGTGGGTTCAGTCCATCAGAAGATGCAGCCAGTGAAAACATAAACCAGCTTTGGCGTGTTAAATGTGCTAAAGGTGTTGGGAGAGATGTGGGAATGGCAGGGGATGTTCTGCTGAGGTGGGAAGTGTCTGCCCATGGACAGGGAGGAGTGGGAGCTGGGGCCAAACAAGGGGAATGGGGCTCCAGAGAGGGGATGAGGGCTCAGTATAGAAAGCTGCCCTGAAAAGTGTGGCCTAAGGAGAGGGAATAAGGTTTGGCTGCCAGACCTGCGCCACAGGAATGTGGGACGTTGCCCTTGCTGTGTCTCTGCCCTGCTGTGGGAGAGGAGCTGAGTGGTGGGCTGAGGGGGAGCGGCTGGGGGGTGCCAGGGAGCCCCAGTAACGGAGCTGTGGCTTCCCCAGGCTCAGACAGGTACCCGGGCTCCAGGGACAGCTCCCGGCTCAGCAGCCGCGACCCCTCGGCCTGGACGGTGGAGGAGGTGATGCAGTTCATCCGCGAGGCAGACCCGCAGCTGGGGCCCCACGCCGACCTCTTCCGAAAACACGTGAGTGTGCAGAGCTGGGGGGGTTTGGGGTTTGTGTGCAGAGCTCTGGGGGTGTTTGGGGTTCATGTGCAGAGCTCTCTGTGTTTGGGGTTCATATGCAGAGCGCTGTGTGTTTGGGGTTCATGTGCAGAGCTCTGGGTGTGTTTGGGGGTGTGCTACATCTGGGAGAGGGCAAATCACACCAACAAAATCCACGAGACTCAGAACATGGCAGGCCAGATGTGTTGTTGTACCAGTTTCGGGTTTCTCTGGGTCTGGATTGAAGGCACTTGAGGACAGTAGTTCATGTTCAGACTCAGGTGTTTATTATTTCTGATCAGTAAAACAGTCTCACTGCTGTGAGCTCAGCAGCTTTTCATTAGAAAGCACAAAATGGCCAACAATCTCTTGGTACAAGGTCTTTTAAGACTAAATATCCAATTAAGAACTGACACCTGGATTATTTTCCCTTTTAACCCAATAACTGATCCCACAGAGCCCACGGTGCAGACTTTTCAGAGTAGATGTGGGGCTACCTGTGCTGTCCATGCTGGGGTCTGCATACTGGATTCTCCATGCTGGGGTCTCCTTACTGGGCATACTGGGATGTCCCTACCGGGATGTCCATACTGGAGTCTCCATACTGGGGTCTCCATACTGGAGTATCCATACTGGGACGTCCTTATTGGGATGTCTCTACTGGGATGTCCCTGCTGGGATGTCCATACTTGGGTCTCCATACAGGAGTCTCCATGCTGGGATGTCCATACTTGGGTGTCCATACTGGAGTCTCCATGCTGGGGTCTCCATACTGGAGTCTCCATACTGGGATGTCCATACTGGAGTCTCCATGCTGGGATGTCTATACTGGGGTCTCCATACTGGAGTCTCCATGCTGGGATGTCCATACTTGGGTCTCCATACTGGAGTCTCCATGCTGGGGTCTCCATACTGGAGTCTCCATACTGGGATGTCCATACTTGGGTGTCCATACTGGAGTCTCCATGCTGGGGTGTCCATACTGGGACGTCCCTGCTGGGTTGCTGCTGAGCAGGGCTCTCTCACCCAGCCCTGCTGTTGCATTTTGGGCCTGGCTCAGGCAGGGCTGGGGCTCCCAGGTGCCATCACGAGCTCTGTGGTTGATCCTTGCAGGAGATCGACGGGAAAGCCCTGCTCCTGCTGCGCAGTGACATGATGATGAAGTACATGGGGCTGAAGCTGGGGCCAGCCCTGAAGCTCACCTACCACATCGACAAGCTAAAGCAAGGCAAGTTCTGAGGGGACTCCTGGCAGGATGGATCCTGGAAGCTCCGCTCCCGGCCGCCCCACCCGCGCTCCCCTGCCACAGGTTCGCATGCACACACCCCCTTCCGCCGCCGCAGCAGACAGACAGACAGACGGACACTCCCGACGCCGGCCGGGGCCCCCCCCGCCCCCGGCAGC
>NW_005054499.1:858867-877422 GCF_000277835.1 Geospiza fortis | reverse complement strand
AACTGGGGGAGCCCATCCAGCCGGCTCTGCCTGCCCCCAGCTCCTGAGCTGGCTCCAGCTGGGCACACTGGGCTGGGGGTGCAGGCCTTTGTTTTTCTTCCAGACTGGGGAGGCCGTGTGGGAGCATGGAGAGAGCTGGGAGAGCTGAGCAGGGCTGGGCCTGGCGTGCCCCTGGCACAGATGGGCCTGGGCTGGTGTTGGAGGCTGCCTGGATGCTGCAGGACTCAGCTGATCCTTCTCGCCTTTTTTTTTAATTTTTTTTTTGATTTGGAATTTTTTTTTTTTACTAAGGCGTTGTCTGTTTCAAACTATGAGATGATTTTTCTACCTGTGTTGAACTCGCAGCTCTTGGTGGTTTTTAGCCAGAGCTGCTAAGGTTTGTCTTCCCAGGGGCACTGCTGCTCCTCTATAGAGTTTTGGTCTGTCCCAGCTCAGCGTGTGTGAGGGTTTTGGGTCTGGCCAGAGCATCCCAGGATGGTGACCTGTCCTGGCATCGCTCTTCCTGTGAGGGCTTTGTGAGGGCTGTGAGGGCTTTGTCCTTCCCGAGGCACCTATTGGTCTCAGGCAGTTTAATGTATTTATTTTTGATGGCGCTTGAGTGCTTCCCATGGTCCCAGACAGGTTTCTGCAGCTGTATGAGGAGTGTCAGAGTGGAGCCACTGCAGTGTCCCCTGGACAGCAGCTGCCACCCTGGAGCAGCACTGGCACCAGCCTGGTGCCAGCACACCCCTGTGTGTGCCCACACACACCTCAGCACGCTTCCTCTGCACTGACCAAAGGGCTGGGACAGAATCTCCACTCCAAGCACTTCCCTCTCCTGTCCCAGCTCAGCCTCTGCATCGGAGCCGCAGCTCACGGCCTCCCCTGCAGCCTCGAGGGCCTGGCCAGCAGCAGGACGGGCCCCTGTGGTGACCAACCCTCCAGGCTCTTGCACTGAGTCAGGTTTACCCCTAAGGGGCAAAATTGCAAAAAAAAAAAAAAAAAAGAAAAAATACCCCAAAACCGCAAAGTAATAAAAAGGCAAAATGGCTTTTGTCCTGTAGCGCAGCCTGCGCTGCTCACGGGGCCGGGGCTGCTCACGGGCCCTCGGTGTGTCCCTGCCCTGAGGGGCAGCCCGTGCTTTCCTCTGCACTTATTTTACGTTGATTTGTTTATAAATAAAAGGATACCAAGTTCCTCCCCGTGGTTTGTGCACTGATGGCAGCACCGGGCTGAGCCCAGGGACTGAGCCCCGGCTGCCCCAGGCAGGGAGGGACAGCGGGGCCAGGGTGGGGCTGGGGGTGATTGTGGGGCCAGGGAGCACCTCCTGTCCTCCCTGAACCACAGCGTGGGACAAACGCTCCTGGGGCAGCTCAAAGCCACTGGAAACCTTTTTCTGCCCTGCAAAACCTGCAGGCTCAGCCCAGAGTTCCCAGGTTTCTCCAGGGCTGGAAGGAAGCTCAGTCACTTCAGACTTTGGAGCTCTATGTCTAAACCCAGTGTGAATACAGCTCACAAGTTGCTAGCTTAGAGGGGATTAACTCAAGATTGGGCATTTTTGTGCTTCAGTCCTTTCCTTCCCTCCCTCCATGCAGGCAGGAACAGAGCAGGCTCCTTACTCAGTTTGTTACAAATGAGCATTTAATGACCGAGTCAGTTGCACGGTTTTGGCCAAAACAAACATTTCAGGAGAAAAAAAAAAAAACCACAGCTGTGCTGCAGCTGAGGGAGGATCTCACCCTGCCCCAGGATGGCCAGGCCCCAGGGCAGGACTGGGCAGCAGCAGAGCACTGCCACTGAGAATTCCTGCCCAACAGCTGGAACTGGCACACGAGGAATGCTCCAAGCTCTCCGGGCTCACAGCAGCTCTACAGGGAATATTTCAAACAAATGAGGACTAAAGCAAGGGGGGGCTGGGGAGGAGATCACTGGGGAGTGACAGGACAGGGCTTGGTTTTGTGGCTCAGCCAGGTCTGACCGTGCAGCTCTCGAGCTGCTGAAGTCTGAGTGTGCCACATCAGCCAAGGGAGACACTTTCCTTCCTTTCTCCTCAATCAAGGGTCACACAGGGCAGGGAACCGAGCCAGCCCCACAGAGCTGGACAGCAACACCAAGGCAGGGGTGGTGAGCCCCTCCTCAGGAACGGCCCTTGGAGGAGAAGGGCACCCACTGCAGGAGCCCAGGACACGGCTCCAGTGAGGACAAAAAGGCAACAAAAAGGCTCCACTTCAAATGCATGAAAAAGCACCAGGAGCTGCTGTGTCCCAGGCCAGGGACACAGTTCAAGGCAGCAGTGGAAGTGGTTCAGTGCTTCACTCTGTGCTCACCTCCCCCTTGATGCAAGGGGTCGGAGTTTCCCAGCCCCAGGAGCAGCTCCAGGAGCACAGGGAGGGCTCACAGGGAACCCTGGGGTCAGGGCTTCCCTGGCAGCTTTGTTCTCCTGGCCCCCCAGCCTGATCCCAGTTAATCACATCCCTGCAGCGACACCTCAGCCAGAGCTGAGCGTGTTCCAGAGTAACACTATGCCAGGAACATCTTCCTGGTTACAAATTCATAGTGACAATGAATGCACCAAGAGCACCACCGCCAAAGGTTTGCAAATGCTACTGAAAAAGAAAAAAAAAAAACAAACCAAAAATCATCCCCTTCCCCTGAAAAGAAAAACCAAACCAAAAAAGGCTGCATGAATTTGCCCAGAGCCCTCTGTGCAGCACAGCCCAGCTCAGACATTAAGCCAGCCCCCAAAATCTTGTGCCATCCATAATTTCACAAGTAAAGACTGAGGAGGGAGCGGGAAGACTGGAGAAAGCAGCTCCACTGTCAGTGTCCAAGGCACTGCCTGCACTGGGAAGGCCTTGTGCCATGGGATTCCCCTCAGCACAGCAAATCCCACACCCAGCTTGCTTTGACCTCCAAGCTGGTGCAACTGAAGGAAGTTGGAGGGGCCTCTGTGAACTCTCCTCCACAAATAACCAAGATCTATAGAGAAAATGAAGGAAAGAAGAGCTGAGGAAATAAGGGACAGGATCCCAGAACAAAAATTAGAAACCCATAAGTTAGGGAAGCCCAAAGCTGAGGGTGTTGAAGCTACTGCTGTAAGAAGACCTGGAAAACCTAATGGAGACTCCTCTCTGCAGCAAGGACACACCTGGAGAGAGAAAAGGAGCAGGAACTACTGACAGGGAAGAAACACAGGCTGGAACTGCAGAGCCCTGTGCCCAGCTCAGGGGTGTCCCAGCTCCACAGGGGCACTGGGGCACCTCCAAAGGCACTGAACTGCTCCCCTGGGCATGGCTCCTTGCACACAGAGCACAGGGAGTGAGCACAGCTCAGCCAGCACTGAACCCTGCCCACAGGCAGCCCCAAAGCAGCATTTTCACTGTGCTGCAGCCTAAGGGAGCTGGGTGACACAAATCCCAGGGACACTGCCACCCTCCCCATGTGGGCACAGCCTCCAAGCCACCAGAGCTGCCACATTAGGGAACACAGGGGATACTGTCAGTGAGACCAAGGCTCAGAGTCTCTTTAGGATCAACATTTACAGGGAGAATTCTTCAGCTGTTGGTGCTGTGGAACAACCCAACACCCAGCAATAACATCTGGTCCCAGTGCTGTGCCCAGGGATGGGGAGCACTCCTGTGACAGACTGGGGCTGACCCTGCTTCCCCCTGCAGGTCACTCCTGAAGGGAGAGGAGGGAAGGGGCTGGATCTCTCCAGTGCCCTGGCACTCAGCAGTGGAGCCCACACACCCACAGGGGTGTGCAGATGCTGCTCAGCTCCTGCAAAACTCCCTCACAAACCAGCCAGAGCAGGGGCAGGTGTCACATCCATGATCACCCACTGCACAGAGGGAGGATGCAAGTGTAAACTCTGCCTGGTTTGCTGGTGCAGTCTGAGTGCCAGGTTTTAGTGTCTTCTCCTTCCCAGGACTGTTTACATCCAGTTTCCACATCCCTGTAACACCTGCAGCCCTTACAGAGCAGAGCTTGAGCCCTAGGGCTGACAGGATCTGCTGTCCCACGAGATGGACACAATGGATACTTCCAAAATGTTCTTTTACTATGAGGGACTGCAAAATACTGAATTTCCTAAACCCAGGAACCCCTTGTGCAGCTCTGCCCCTATTTCCAGGAGTGTGTGTACCACTGGTGCTTTTATCCAAATCTAACCCCAAATTCCTCTAAATCTGTATTTTATTGTGTGTCACTTTGCTAAGGGACACCCATCCCCAGCTGTTCCACAGACAGAGGCAGGACCCAGCCCTCAGCACAGCTGGAACAGATCTAAACTGTGCTAACACATCTGAACTGTGAGCACCAGCACATCCCATGGTGCCCCAGCTTTCTACCAAATAATGTGGGAATCAGTTATCAGGAGCAAAGACTGGCCAAGAATTTTCTTCCCAAAGGAAGAGGCTGAGGTCATGAAACATTACCAGGGATCAGTCGTGATTTGCTGAAGGGAACTTCAGCTCTGTCATCTCCAGGTCAGGAGAGCTGCTGCCACTCCGGTCACTGTAGGTGTCCCTGCAGGAGTAAAGGATCTGGGGTCAGGGAGCACAAGTGTTTTAAGAACAGATTAATTAATTAATGTGGGATGCTGCAGCACAGGGAAAACTTCAGCTCCTGTGCTGCAAGGAGCAATTTCAAACTCCAATGTGCAAAAGCAGAGAGTTAAAATATCCCTCCACCCTTGGAGGCACTGAAATGAGAGTGCCTCACACACAAAACTCCTCTGGACCACACCTGAGCACTGTGATGTTGACACCAACACAGGAATCCCGTGGTGCAGCTGCTCTGCAGCTCAGCCCACAAAGCCAACACTTTATTTTTGGCATTGCATCTGCCTGGGTTTGATACAGGCACTGCTAATTCTCCTCAGCATTTGGTCTGGTTTTTGTTTAGTGCCTGTCAGCAACCCCTCAGTGTTCTCTGTGAGGAGGAGAACAGGTCAGCAGCAAATGGTTGTTATTTGTTGCACAGTCCTGAGTGCCAAAGGGAATTGCAGGCACTGGGGAACAGCAGCACCAAGTAACTGCACCATTAAATCCACCCAAAACACCACTTGCTTTGCAAACTGAAACAAAGAAAGCTGAAGTCAGCAGAAAAAAAAAAATAAAGAGGCTGCAACCACCAGGGTCTGTTGTTTAAACCAGCAACAGGAACAAGTTTCTCATGGACCAGCCTGTACATGGGACTTGTCTGAGGAATGCAGGGAAAAGCCCAGGAGGTCTCCAGTCAGGTAAAAGAGCAGGCCCAACCTCAGTTCCCCCAAAGAGCCTGACTTGACAGCACAAGGCTGCAGATGCTCTCCCTGAAGGCAGGGCCTCTCTGCAGGACAGCTCTGTGGCCCCACAATCAGCCCCAACACACCAGATGTGAGCTCTCAAAAGAAGAGTGGAAAGAAGGGGGGTGCAATACCAAGTTATCCCCAGGAGCTCCGTGCCAAGAGGATGCTCTGGCTTATCCTGCAGGAAGCAGCACTGTCCTGTGACAGCTCTGACTGGGGTGTGTCTGAAACCCACCTGGGGGAGAGCCTGCAGCCCTTCTGCAGGTAGTGGGTGAGTCTCCCTGCAGATGCCAGGAGGAGCCCAAAGTATGGTGGTGATGGCTTGATGGGCCTGGAGAGGAACTCGGGGTGATACTGAACACCAATGAAGAAAGGATGGTCTGAAAAGAACAAACAAAACATTCATGTCAAGCCTCTCAAGCTTGTGGCTGAGCTGCAGGTGAAATCCTCATTATGTTGAAGCCCTGATGATGGGGAAGTATCATTTCCATTTTTGTCCATAAATGGAGAGGGACATGGGATTTTATTTTTACCATCATTTTATGGATGGAATCGAGACAGTCTGAATGGGTCCCACATGAAAAGCTGCTCCATTACCCTCCAAACACTTCCCCTTGTCCATCCACACACAAACCAACTGCTTAAGGACTCACCTTCCAGCTCAACCACCTCCATCCTCTCTCCCTCCTCATCCTGCCCCACAAACTTCAGACCTTGCTCTTCAAAACACTTCTTCAGTTCTGGATTGACCTAGAAAACCAGAAGCAAGACAAGCCATGATCTCTTGTGTCTGCATTACACAGGAAAGCTCAATACCCACATGAGCATTTTTACCTCAAATCTGTGTCTGTGTCTCTCCTCCAAGAAATCATGATCTCCATAGAGCTTCCCTGCAGCAGAAGTAAAATATTCCTTAGAGCAGTGATCACAGCTTTTAACACATTCACTTGATCAGCATCCTTCAGAATCTGCCACTTCTGGAGGGAACTGAAGTCCCTGATCCCCATTCCCCACCAGAACAGTCTGTGAACAGCTGCCATTCAGGGATGCTTCAACATCCCCAGGCCTCACTTCCCCAAGCCATTCCCAGGAAACATTTCCAGAAGAGGCAAGAAGGGCCTTACTCATGATTGAATTCTTGGTTTGGAAGAGTGTCCTCCTCTTGCCAAGCCTCATTGTCCCACCCATTTGCCCAGGATTATGTTCTGGCATGTCTATGACCTGTGGAAAGAATTCAGAGGGAGATGAGAATCAGGGAGGAATAATAACAGGCAAACTCTGACACATAAAAGGAGAAAAAAAAATCCCAACCAACATTCATGCAAAAAACCAAGGAAACCAGCCCAAGGAACACTGACTTGACAAGGCAGACCAACAGAACTAGGGTAGCTGGCTGAGTTGTTCAGTACCTGTGGGAGGTTTGTGGATATTCAGGGAACTTCCACAGAGGAAATTTCCTCAGTCAGAGTTTACACAGATTGCACACACCAATACTGTGCTGTTTATTGAACTGCATCTTAAACAAACAAATTTATGGAAACAAAACCCCCAAATTAGCCTTGCTCACTCTCTGAAAGATCATCATAAGCTGTTTTTTTGTAACTTCCTCACTTTGAGTAGCATTTTAAATTACAGCAGAAACCAATCATTATGGTGGACTCTGGACCAGAAACACAGAGCCTTCCACAAATGCTCCCAGGAATTCAGGTCTGCCTGGAGCTATCGTTCAACAGTTCAAGTTGGAAGGGACCTTAAATCCCATCCAGTGCCACTCCTGCAATGGCAGGACACTTCCCACTGTCCCAAGTTGCTCCAAGCCCTGTCCAACCTGGCCTTGGACACTCTGAGGGATCCAGGGGCAGCCGCAGCTTCTCCTGGCAATCATGCCCAGGGATGTGCAGGAAAAACAAGTAAGGCTATCACAAGTAAATCACCATAAACTCACCACTGGATGAGAAGTTTTGGGATCAAACTCTGTTGAGTTGGCATCTGCAATGTAACATTCAGCAGTCAGGAGCACAGAGTGGCTCACACCATGGCATCCCCTGCCCCAGGGACAGCTGCCCCTCATCCCAGCTGTGCTGAGCCCCTCCTCAGGCACAGAACAGCCCAGGCAGCAGGAACAGGGCTGCCAGCACTGTTCAGTACCAATTTCAAAGGCTGCAGCTGCTGGATAACCCACCCTCATTCAGGAAAAACACACATTCAACAGCTTCAAATACAGAAATAAAGGCAGGGAGGGGGAAAGGAGCACAATGGTCTGAAGAACTTCTTTTTCCTCACCCTCATTACTGGAGAGAATCAAAGAGGCTAAGAACTCAATTTAGCACCCTCTGAAGGGAGTTCTGTGAACAGGGACCTGCTCAATCCAAGCAGAGGGGCTCAGAAGATAACTCCACTCACTGAAGGAGCTGCAACTGCTGGCTGGCTGAACTGCTTCTTGAGCTTCATTGCCACTGGCTGCAGTGGGAATTTGGCACATGTAGGCCACCAAGGTGTTTCATTCAGGAGCTAAGAACCTCATGTTGAGCAATAGGAAGATATCTGTCATTATCAGCATGACTTACTCCTTTAATTTCTGTTTAAATAGGGCAAGGAAATTGCTCTTTTTACTTTGAATTAGCAAAAGAGATAGGGATTTTTACAGGTCTAGGTAAAAAATTAAACTGAGCTATGAAAAACTTAAAATCACAGGTATCTAAAAAAAAAAAATCACAGCTATTACTCAAGCAACCCCAGAAATGACCAAAGGAAGGAAGGGTTTTGTGCCATTACCTTGCCAACCAAGGACACTGCGAGCAAACTCCACCACTGCCAGCTGCATTCCCAGACAGACTCCTGTGGAAGGACAGGCAGGACACGGATCAGGTCAGGACAAGGACCTCTGAGCCCTTGCTGCAAAGCACACACACCCTCACAGAGTGTCCTGAGTCAGAGGCAGATCTGTGACGGGGATTTAGGGCTCTGTAGTCCTGACAAGCTTTACTTCCCTCCCTTTCCCATCAAACTCCAGCTCAATCTCTCACCACAGACACTTCACTGAAATGCAGTCTTGTATTTCTTGGTGCCAAGATCACCACAGCCTGATCTGAAACATCCCCAGACTGCAATCCCCTCATTACAGACTCCCTGTCAGCCAACCCAGCCAATTCTGACCACTTCAGAGCTAAGCAGGGGTGAGGCTGCACTCCCTGCTCAGCTGAGCACAGATCACTGCCTGCAGAACTGCTCATCCCACACACCAGTGAAGATCAGGGCAGCTCCTGCTGCAGACCAGCAAGGCTGTCCTTCAACTTCCTTTATTTCTTATGGATGAAACATGTTTCTCACCTAAAAAGGGTTTTTTCTGTTTCCTTGCCCAGGAAATAGCTTGAATTTTGCCTTCTGTCCCTCGAACACCAAATCCACCAGGAACCAGAACTCCACTGCATGAGGATGAAGAGATTCCATTCGGCATGGCTGCCCCAAACCACACACCCACAAATCACCCCCATCCCATAAAATCCTGGCCTTGCAAGACCTCTCTCCCCTGAAAAGGGCTCTGAAATAGCCACGTGGCAAGGCCTGGCTGCAGCAGCTTCCACATGAGCTGTCACTTAAAGAGGGGGAAATATTTCATAAATGCCAATTTTACCTTCCCAAAGAGAGATCCCAAATATCTCACAGGTTACCATGCTGAAATGGTTCATGCTGTGGGATTCACACACCCTGCCCCAAACATGTTTGCAAACACATCACCCAGCCAGGCCCATGCTGAGGAAACCCCTGGCTACAGTGCCAGGTTGTCCTAACACCAAACTCTGCAGGAGGTTCTTTATTCTGTTCTCACACAAATCCTGCTGCCCTGAGGCATAAAAGGCCCCACTATTTCTTGTTTTTGTGCTAATTCTTGGCACTCCTCTGCATACTAATGCTTTTCCCCCTCTCACACTATTTCTGAAGAACTTGGTACCCCATTTACACCTTCCATTCTCAGTCTGACTTCACCAGTACCTTTCCTTCCTCCTGATTTCCTGTTTCCACCTGATCATGCAGGTGTGCATATCCTCATCACCATGATTATTTCCCCAACCTCCCTCACTTATTAACAATTCTCCATTTAACACCTTCTCCTCAATGTCCCTGAGAGGTGTCTGGGGCCTTGTCAGAGTGTGCTGAAAACAGGTTTATCAGACATTCTCCAAGGAAAGGGCCACAGCAGAACTTACTCAGCACCACAGAGCTTCTGCCACGCCTCGTGGTACCTGACAGGCTCCTCCTGCAGAGTGTCTGGCTCCAAGTCAGCAGAGTCAATGTACTGGGAAGAAATCCAAAAAAAAAAAGGATGATGAGATATTGCCACCAGAGTGTACAGGACTTCCTGAATTCTCATTAAATTAAGACAGCATCATTCCTCCTGGACAGCTCTGGATTTGTTTCCTAATGGATCCTTTAGTTTTTTCTGGGCTGATTTCCCATCTGTCAGCCAACAAAACTCCTTTCCTCACCCCCCTGTTCTTGGTGCACAATCAGAACCCATGATTTCTGTGTCCTCCCCTCTCTGCAGCCCTGCTGTGACTTACACCAAGTCCCTGAGCCCCTGCCTGCAATGTTCAATGTGAGGTGTGAATGCAGCACAGCAAGGTGGGAACACGGGGCTGTGCAGACACAAACCACCACACAGAGAGGAAAAAAACTATCCTTTTCTCATCAAATAAACATCTCCTTCAAGAAGCACTGCAAAAGAAATAGGCTATGGTGAAACACAGGCTGCTGTAATTAAAGGGTGTTATGACAATGGAAAAAAAACCCTGCAATTTTTCCATTTTCTCATCTCCAGCATTCCATTACCTCTGAACTTCTGGATGTTCTGGCAGGCTGCTAACCCTTTAAAAGACCAATTTTGTCCTTCTTTTTTTGCTTGGTTTTTGGAAGTTGCTAAACTACCAATCAGTTCTTTAGCTAACTACAGCTACTCAGTTCTTCAGCACAAGATCTCCCTGCACAGAGCTCACTTCACTTCTGAGCCACTCAGACACAGCTGTGCCAGGGAATACCCACAGATCCACGTGCAGGGTTTGCACTTTACCAGTCTTGTTTTGCTTATTTTCACCTCTACTGATTTTGGAAGTTGAAAGGAAACCCTGACCTGGATCAGTACTGTTAAAAAGCAATCACCTGTTTCCATGACTCACTGACATCATGGAACTGCTGGGCATTTAGAAACCTATTGAAATGAAAATTAAATTTCTAGCAACAGGTAGAATTCATATTTCACCTCTTCAGAGCATCCAGCTATGACCAACACCCCTGAAAGCATCTGTGCATCCAAACCAGCATGAAAACTTTAATAAAGCCTGAGGCAGGGGCATCATAAAACCTGAGTACCACAAGGTTAACAGCAACAAAAAAGATAAAACAACAAAAAGAATCACTTGCAACAAGTGTCAGAGAAATGAAATCAGAGTGCCCCCCTCCGATCCATCCACCACTGTCACAGCTCAGCACACAACACTGAGTTTCCATCTGCTCCAGCTCAAAGGAGAACAGGCTGGTTTGCTCTGAAGCTGGTTTGTTCTGAAGCTGGTTTAGGCCTGATAACAGCTGTTTTAATGCTGTTATAATCAAAACAGCTGCTTTGATGCAAGGACAATTTGGATGTTCATTGGCTGAATCACTTCTCCCTTTCTGTCTATGGCTTTGTGAAAATCTGAATTAGGATGGGCAGAGCTGTAGGTGGAAGCAGGATGGGTGGAGTTTTTTCCCCACACACAGACCCACTCCTACCTTAATGTCAAGTTTGTGGTTGATGGCCAGGGCAGAGTGCTCCAGGGCTTTGATGACAGATGCATAGGAGTCAGAAAATTTGGTGTATTTGCCCACCAGTGCAATGGAACACGTTTCAAGCAGACGGTCATACCTAGAGAGCACCAGAGCACACAGGTTATTCCAGCAGTAACAGGACAGGGATGGAATCTTCCATTCTGTTCAGCTTTCCAAGGAACAAACAAACTTTTCCTGTTCTCCTCAGTGTGTCCAGCAGAGCTGACGTCCTTGCAAGAGTGACCTTTTACAATAATTATGATTTAGAAACATCAAAGCGAGATCAAAACCAGAACAATGACTGAGGAAAACAGTTGCAGAAAGCCACACATAAATTAACTCCTCTCTCCTGATGATGAAAAGCCATTCTGAGCAGATCCAAACTGCCTTTTCAGGAAGCTGTATTAGATTCAAAGGCTGCACTGAACTCCTAGGAGAGGATCAAAGCACAGCTTGCTGTATGTTTGTGCTGCACAGCATCTTCCCACGCTGCTGCTGTGCTCATATCAGCAGCTCCAAACACAGAAAGCATTTCTGCAGCCCTAAGGCTGTGCTGCCTCCACTTTCAATCCCCAGCACCTGGCAGCACAGGATTCACACAGCATTCCTGGCCACAGCCAAGAGTTTGTTTAAAGTTTCTCTCAGAATTGCTAAATAACTTCAGCCCAGCTGGTGACAAGGGCCTTCCCCACCAAAAGGAAATGTTAATGACAGGGCTGGCTTACATCAGGCACAGAAATCAAGGAAAGCATCTAGATCTTGAAAATTAATTTCTTATAAGAACAAACATAATTAAGGCTTCAGCTGACATTCAAGCCCTTTCTGAAAAGACTCTATTCACAATTTCCCCATGAACATTGAGTCTATTCCTCACAAGAAAAAACCCAGTGTCCAAGGGGTCTCAGAACAGGTACCAAACACTTGTCTCACTTACCTGAAAGCACTCTCAAAGATATTCTTTGACACTCCTGACATCTCCATACAGCTACAAAAGGATTTCAACACTTTGTAATGTTACTGAGAGGGGTTTTTTATATAAAAAGTGAGGGCAGAATTGTCCAGCTGTTAATAACTTCAGGCTGGGTTTGACTCAGACAGTAGACTTCCAACATAAGATAAGGATCTCACTAAGTTTATCTCACAGGATTTTATGGAGAGAAGGCTGAGGGAATTGGAGTGGTTCAGCCTGAAGAAGAAAAAAGCCCAGGGAGACTTTATGGCAGCCTTCCAGTAAGAGGATTTATGAGAAACATGGGGACAGACTTCTTAGTAGGGTCTGTTGTGCCTGCACAACTGGTGATGGTTTTGATCTAAAAGAGGGGGGATTTAGGCAGATATAGGGATGAAATTTTGTACAATGAGAGTGGTGAGGCACTGGCACAGGTTGTCTGAGACCTATTCAGTTGTTTTAGCAACATGTTAATGAATGAAGTTCAGAGCAGCTCCTGCAAGCAAAAGAAACCCAGTTAGAATAAAGAGTTCCACATGCTAATCCAGTCAGGGCTTCTGTCTTCACCTCCAAGGGGACTGCAGGATCATCTCTGCATTAAGGCTCAGCTAAACAAAGCAGAAGGAACAGGAGTTGTAGCTATGGGATTTTTGGTTTCATCAAGTCTGACATCTCTGAGATAACACATAATTTTCATCTCCATTTGAAAGCATTAATAAAAATTTGTTAGTTCAGCATGAATGCTTTGGGAAGAACCTCCCCCAGCAGCTGTGGATTCCCCACACTGGAAACATTCAAAGTTTGGATGGGGCTTTGAGCAAAGTAAAAAACCAATGGGAGCATGTAAGAACACACCTGAGAACAGGAAATTACACATCATCTCAAACAATCAACAAGCAAGAACAGAAAGCAATGCTGAAGTGTGCTGCAGTGTGCCCAGCAGTGCAGCTCACCTGTCAGCCATCTCCTTCCACTTCATGAGCATCCTCCTGGGCTGCCTCTCGATGGGAAGGTCCAGCCTGTGCCTGAAGTAATCCACAACTCCCTGCTCCTCCAGCAGCAGAGGAACCCGGTAGATGGAGGAGACATCATGAACACAAATGACCTGTTCATAAAATAAGGATATCATTAAAACAGCCATCCAGAACCTGTACAATCATTTTTACTCAGATATTCAGAGTGTTCCTCTAGCAGAAAACCATATGACCACCTCAACTTCCAGACAATGACATTTTGAATAATATAATGTAGCAATGATATTTTCTGAAAAATCCTTTCCTTAGGATTTTTTCTCCTGAGAAGCTGAGAGGCCTCAGGAACAAAATGTAAACATTGATTATCTGCTGCTGTGGAATGCAACAGGTGCATCTGTGATTGGTCTCATGTGGTTGTTTCTAATTAATGGCCAATCACAGCTCAGCTGGCTCAGACTCTCTGTCCGAGCCACAAGCCTTTGTTATCATTCTTTCCTATTCTATTCTTAGCTAGCCTTCTGATGAAATCCTTCCTTGTATTCTTTTAGTCTAGTTTTAATATAATATATATCATAAAATAATAAATCAGCCTTCTGAAACATGGAGTCAGATCCTCGTCTCTTCCCTCACCCTCAGACCCCTGTGAACACTGTCACAATATAACATATCAATATTTAATACTGGTTTCCTTATGCTTGGAAAAGCAATTTCTTCAGCACTCCCAAGGCATTACTGCTCCCTGGAGCCCCTTGGGAAGGGCTAGAGCACAGTAACCCAGCAGGAGAGTCAGCTGCCCAGCACTTCATGTGAGCAGCACTCAGCAAAGTTCAAAGAACACTCCAGAGAGACTCCTGTGACACAGAATCACAAGTGAAGCTACAAACTGCCACAGGCACAGCTTCCCCCTTCCCACCACTGTCCTTCCTAACCAGGGCTCCCAATCTGAGTGAAACCCAGGGAAATCTGTGACCCCAGTACAGCAATACGCTTTACAGGGTGCCCCTCATTAAATTTGGGATTACACAATTATAAGCAAAGAATTCTTAGGTCAATGAGGAAAATCTACATCAACAGTTCTAGTCCACTGAAATGGGAAAAGATGGCTCAGGACAACTGTCACCTGTCCATTAATAATGAACCTGTGTTTTAAAGATCCAAAACACACTGGCAAAACTTTTTTAAGTCCTCATTTCTACTGACTTAAATGAAAGCAGAGTTCAGTACTGCACCAGTCAAACCTCCCTGGTTGCACATTTCCCTCTTTTACTGCTCACTTCCCAATCCAAGTGCAACAGCAGCCAAGAGCAACAGCTACATAGAACTGCATTAAACTTCCTGGAAAGGGACAAGAGCCAACTTATTTTGAATTCCTGGCCAACAAGAGGTAGATATTTTACTGATGACACATCAACATTATTGCCAGCAGTGCAGTGCTTGAAATTGCAGGGCTCAAGTTTGGTCTTGCTAGAGAGCAGATTAATAAAAATTACTGGACAGAACCTGGGGTTGTGAAGTTATACTAAGTCTTTCACAAAAAGACAACATTTTTTGAGCTCCAGCTGGATTGCAAAGTGCTAAAACTCAGCCTACATACTTTTGATTATTTTCCAAGGTCTACCTTAGAATGTGTTACAAGTCTCAGTATAGAAAGAATCATGCAAACATGGAATTTGTGCACATCACAACCTTTAAGTGAAGTGCTGCTTCTCCCAAACACCATTTCAACCTCTCTGTGAAATCTCTCCTCAAGAATTCTTGGGCAGAACAATAATATTGTGAAAAGAGCAGAAATACAGTCATATATCCTTTAAAACTAATTTTGGGTAATCTTTTCACCTCTAAATACTGGGAAAATCTCATTCTTCTATGTTCACAGAAGGAATGTGGAACTATAAGATCAAAGCAGTGATTCAGAAATCACCTTGGATTCCATAGGATTCTCTAAGCTTACACCAATCACCTTACAAGAAAACCTGGGCACAAAAAGAATTGGTTCAGCAACAGGTTCATGTGTCAGGAAGGGAGGTAAGACAAAGCAGCAAATGAATTATGCAGCTACCAAAACACAGAGCTAGAACTGCTGCACTAGACAAAACTCCCCTCAGCATCTGACAAGCAGCTCCAGTATTTACTGCAAGGCAGCACAGACAGCAATCCTCACCTGTTCTGGTTCAACATGACAGAACATGGAAATCTTTTCTTTTACTGAGGTATCCAGTGGAGTGGAGCACCTGCAAACAATCTAACACAGCAGCAACATCAGGGTTGTGACGCAAACAGAAACGCTCAGGCATTCATAAAACAAACCTCTAAAATGAGCTGTCTTTGTGCAGTCTCTGATTTGAGAAAAAAAACCCACAATTCCGTTTCTTTTCCTTATTTATCACCACTATACAAGAGCTCTCAAATTCAGCATTACTTAGACAAGATTACTGCTGCAACATGCCAGATTTTTACATTCAAAGCCGTGCTACACAAACCTTACCAGATCTGGAGAGAGCCCGAGACCTCTGAGCTCACGAACACTGTTCTGGGTGGGTTTGGTCTTCTGCTCCCCTGTCGAGCTTGGCTGGCCAGAGAAGAGCAGTGGGTGCATCAGATTGTGATAAGCAGCAATGATTCAGCAGGTTAATATCTCAGACATCTCATAAAAAGTTTGACTCAGTCCTTGGACAATTCACACGAGCCTCATGGAGCCCATTTTAACCCCAGGACTGAAAGCAACAGCAGGAACCCAAGTTCCAATCTGCCCACTGGAGTGCAGGAAAGACAGGGACAGAGAGCCTAAGGTTTATCCACTGCTCCCTCCAAATACCTAATGTTCTGTCTTTCTGATTTTTCTCTATAAATCACCTGGCCTGGACAGAAGGGGGAAAAGGGAGAAGAGAACCAACATTGATCTGCACTCCATAATAATCAATCTGCTCTGTCAAATCCAGTTCAGTCTGACACAAGGAATGCTCATGTTGCATTTCTGCAACTCCCAAGCCTTTATTACACATTTACACCCTTTGAAAAGTTCTTTTTCAATTCCTGTAAGACCTTTTAAATACATAAGCATATAATCTCTGCATTTCTGCCAGAAGTTTATATATACACAGAAATACAAAAGTAACGGCACTTAAGCATTTCAGAAACACCTATTTAGGAAATTTTGGACTGAGGAAGCCTCTGATCACCAGCATGTTTCAGGTCCTTACCTGGGGAACCAGGCTGACGTGAATGTTACAGAAATTCTCTCTTTTGGCCTTGAACTGGAACTGGCGGAAGGCCTCGATGAAAGGCATGCTCTCGATGTCACCCACGGTGCCCCCGAGCTGGCAACACACACACACTGGGAGTTACTGCCAAAACCTGCTGAAGGTGCACACTAAAGACATGAAAACACACATAACAATCTACTCCAGGTGCTATTCTACCTTCATCATTTCCCCACACACCAAAAAGCCACAAGAAAAATAGCTTTCCGTACAGGCAGCACCTCAGAGACATCAGCTTGGCTTTTATTTTCTCTTCAGAAAAAGGACTTAGATGTGAAAATTATGATTTATGAACATTAGGTGGCACTGAGAAGCAAAATTTCTGTTAAGTTTTAGGAGCTATACAGAGTGGACACATGCAGGAACAGATGCAAGACCACTCTTAGAGCCTCCCAGGCCCTGTCAGACTGTGATCCTGGCACAGAAATTGGCACCCACGCTGCAGGCAGAGCCCAAGTCACCCTGACCTGGGCTCTGTGACAAGCTCCCTCTCCTGTGTTAGCACATCCCAGCAGCCAGCTCAGCACTGTCAGAGCCTTCACCCTGCTCTGTCTCCTTCTGGCAGCAGAATGTTCCATGAACACCCTGAGCAGTGCCACCACTACCTTGTGCCACTTCCTGCTGCATGGCTGTGCTTGAACAGGTCACTTGGAGGAGGAAAGACAATTGTATGCAGAGGGGGATTTACCTCCCCTGCCTCCATCCACCAAGGAAGAGGGCACAGCACAATTAATTCAGACTGGCACATTGAGTTACAAGAGCTAAAAAATTCATTCTGTAGGTTAATTCATAGAATATCCTGCGCTAGAAGGGACCCACTGAGTCCAGCCCCAAACCCTGCACAGATCCCCCAACAATCCCACCCTGGGCAATCCCACTCCACCCTCTGGGCAAAGAATCTTTCCCTGATCTCCAGCCTAAATTCCCCCTGACACAGCTCCAGCTGTTCCCTGGGGTCCTCTGGGGCTGCCCCTCATGAGGCAACTGCAGGCTGCAATTCAAAAGATTAATAATTGAAATTAACAAAGGGAATCTTTAACCCATTCAGTAACACGCAAAGCTGAACATTTCTGTAAAGAAAAATGCAAGATATGCATATAGATCAGTTTAGTGCATACAAGAAACAAAACTACCTACTTTTTAAAAGTTACAAACCTCAATCACACAAACTTGGGGTTCAATGCCATCTTCATCCACAGGAATCCGTGCCTGCCTCATTACCCATTCCTGTATGGCATCTGTGATGTGGGGAACAACTGGAAAAGAAACCCAGGCAAGGGTTAAAGCCCCCACACGTTTCTCCCTCTTAACTCATAAGAAAGCAAATTACTGACAATCACTAGCCAGTGCTCCCCATAGGGCTTGAGCAGGAATTTTTGTATTTAAAGAACTGTGCATTTTTGAAGTGATTATTCTTGGCTGTGATTTTCAAGGGCCTTGGCAGGAAACTGAACCCTGCCTTAATTTAAACACGTGTAAGAAACGTTTCCTTTAAGCTGCAAGATTCAAGCACAAACTGTTCTTTGCTCTAAATAGAGAAAGTAACTCTGTTTTCAACTGTTTGTAAAAGTCCTAATGTCAACCAGCTGTGGAGACTGGTTAAAAAGGGAAGGGACTGATCAGATACTCACAAATCCTTTGGGTTTTCTAATGACATGAGTTAACAAAAGCATTTACCATTTTAACCAGCTAACAAACAAGCCCAAAGTGTATTGGTCTGAAGTCTGTTCACATTTATCACTGGGTACATTAGACAGCTGGACCCAAGTCCAGCACAGTCCAAACACAAGCAGGATGGTGCAGAGGCTCAAGCAAAGATGAAAGGCAAAAGCATCCAGCCAGGACTGAAATACAGAATGCACTTCTAAGCACCAGGAAAGAAGTTTTGCATCACCTTGGACAGTTTTGCCAAGATAATCTCCCTTCCTCTCCTTGTTAATGACATACTGGTAGATCTTCCCCGTGGTCAGGTTGTTGTCTTTGGTGAGTCGGATATCGAGGAAGCGCTCGTAGTTCCCGAGGTCCAGGTCCACCTCCCCTCCATCATCCAGCACAAACACCTCCCCTGCAGGCACAGAAAAGGCACAGGCGCACGTGTCAGGCGTGTGGAACAATTCAACAGAAGGAAACTCCGTCCCTGATTGCCACAGCAAGTTCAGGAGCGGCGAACAGAACTAAAAGCCTTTATAACCGAGAGGAGCAGCGCTCTGGGGACCGAACCCCTTCAGGCAGCAGCAAGAACAGGCAGAGCACATCTGTGCTGCGGGCACAGCAGCCGGCCCACAGTGCTGGCAGGCTCAG
>NW_005054499.1:847905-858172 GCF_000277835.1 Geospiza fortis | reverse complement strand
ATGGAGCGGGGGCCGGAGCCGGGATAGCCCCGCCCTCTGTCCCGCCCCAGTCCCCTTAGCGCCTCACGGAGGGCGGGAGCGGCCGTGGGGTCGCGGAGTGACTGGGGTGGAAAAAACCTTTAAGATCATCTAGTCCAACCTATGAGCGAACACCTCCTCATCATGTCCCCAAGTGCCACAATCCACACCTTTCTTGAACACTTCCAGGGGCGGGGGCTCCAGCGCTGCCCTGAGCAGTCTAGGCCAGGACAATCTTTCAGCGATGAAATTCCCAATATCCACCCTGAGCCTGCCCTGGCCCAGCCTGAGGCCGTTCCCTCTGCTCCTGTCCCTGTTCCCTGGAGCACAGCCCGACCCCCCGGCTGTCCCCTCCTGGCAGGAGCTGTGCAGAGCCACAAGGGCCCCCTGAGCCTCCTTTGCTCCAGGCTGAGCCCCTTCCCAGCTCCCTCAGCCTCTCCTGGGGCTCCAGACCCTTCCCAGCTCCCTCAGCTGTGCCTGAGGTGGATTCTGTCACTGTTGGTCTCATTTTCTGCTGTCCGTGTGTCCTGCCAGCACATTTCCCCACGGACATGTCCCCTGGCTGTTGATAGCTCTGTGGGCAGAGATGTCACTTTGCCTTCCCGTGGGCTGGGGCTGTCCCCTAGCTGCTGGCACTTGGTGACCCTGCACAGGAGTGCAGTGCCAGCTGCCCCCTTGGAGGAAGCATCTGCTTTCAGAATTACCTGGCCATGCTGATCTGTTCCTCCACAAAGGACTCTTCCTGTTTTCTGCCATCCTACAAGTAGCTCCCAAGTGGGAAATTTAAAAAACAACATTTCCAGCACCTTTTCTGTCTGGTGGCAGTGAGATGGGTGACAGCAGGCAAGGGCTGCGTGTGCTCGGGCTGTCACTGTCACTGCCTGGTGCCACATCCTGATAAGGCACAGGGAGGCTGAGCTCACCCTTTAGACATCCCAGCTTTTCCCATTTCGTGAGTGGGGCACAAGACATTACACTTCAGCTACCAGACAAGTGTCTTGTAGCTGAAAGGAAGTCCATTCTTGTGGAGATGTGTGCAACCTCGATGTGAGCATTAACTTCAGCACACACAAATCCTCTTCTCAGTGCCTCATTAAAGGCCTCAGGGCTTGGACATCCCGTGGTGCTCAGGAGAGAACTGCACTCAGTGGGAGCTATTGTGAACATTAAATGGTGTGGAATAACAGTGACCCAGAAAAGTCAGATCACAAATATCTCAAGTTATGCAAAATTACATCTGCTTTTTGCAGAAGTGGGTGAAAGTGTATGCGGGTATGTGTGTTTAACCCTTAACTTTGCCCTCAGTAAGTTTTGCCCTCTCAGTGCCTTGTTCTCGGCTCTCAGCAAAGTACAGACTGAATATTTCCCTTTCAGAAATGTGAAATGAGATGAAATGGATCTGCTCTGTTTATTTAACAGGATTTGATTCACAACAAAACAATTTAACTGGAAAACATCGCTGGGAGGACTGGCATAGCTCTGGGGAATGTTAATGTGTTACTGGGATTATGCAAGGAATGAATAGACTGGAATCCTCAAACACTCACTTGAACTTCCTTGCAGTTTAGGGGGCCTATTTGTACAGGGAAAGGCTGATTGTGATGTTACATGTATATAGTAGTAATGACAGTGATAATAATAAATTATACAATATGTATGATGTATACATGCAGTTATTCACGTCAGGACATTCACAGCTTCTTCTTACATGAAGGTGACAGGATGACCTGTTGCAACAAGATTTTGAGACTGAAATACCATTTTCAGACAGTGACTCTTTCCTCTGTGACGTGTGAAAGTGGCACTTCTGCGCTGGAGTGTTCCCGACAGAATATCAGCACATGTTTCAAAGCCAGGATCCAGTGCTTGAACACACTGGAGAAGCTTTTCTGTGTTTGGTTTCCAATGTGTGCTGATCACTGGGTTTCGCCTCGTGATTAATATAGAGTTCACAGGGGTGATGTGGAGTCACTGACAAGTGTCAAGCACTGTCCAGTCCCACTTCCACACAGCAGGATGCTCCCTGTGAGCCTTCTGTGTGGCTCCTTGAGGTCTCCATTTGCAGGATTAATCAGGGTTTCTGTAAAATGTTCAAATCCTTTTAGTAGTCTACACTTGTGCTCTGAACTGGATCGAGTTTTCATCTAAGTGCAAAGTAAACACATCTGTTACCCTGAGCAACCAAAGGAACTTGAATAAGATACAAAATGATGTAGGAACAAGAGCTGTTATTACATGTACAGTGCTCCGAAGTACAAATCTGATGAGGAGCAGCTGAGGGGATGAGTGACAGAACAAGGGGAAATGGCCTCAAGTTGTGCCAGAGGAAGTTCAGGTTGGATGTTAGGGAAAATTTCTTACTGAAAGAGTGGTCAGGCATTGGCACAGGGTGCCCGGGGCAGTAGTGCAGACACCATCCCTTGGAAGTGTTCAAAAAATGAGTAACTGTGTCACTTGATGATATGATTTGTGAACAGGGTGGGATTCAGGCAGAGGTTGCTCTTGATGATCTTGGAGGTCGTTTCCATTTTTAGTTGTCCTATGGTTTTGTGTCTTGTGGCAGCTCTTGCCCTGCTGCACTCTGTCCTCTCCGAGATCTCCACTAGATGGTGGAATGCACCAGTAAAAGAGTTTGTGCAGTAACAAAGGGACACGATCAGGCTGTGGTGGCGCCCGTGGGGATCTCAGAGCTGCTGAACTGAAACCAGCTCTCAGTCCTCAGCCCTGAGAGGTCATGTCACAGTTCTGTGCCTCAGTTTCTCCTGTGTAAGATGGAGTCAAGGATTCTGACCTTTTGGGGACAGTCTTTTTTTATGTACAATGAACTGGGTGTCAGAGCTCTCTGTTTTCATTACTGACTCTGCTGGTGACTGGTGGGATTGTACCCTCTGTACCTGGAGTCACAGGGAGTTGAGGCTTTAGCTCCACTCATGGCACTGTCCAGAGCAGGGGGCTGAGCCTGCACTGTCCTGGTTCCCTCATTTCAGTTAGAGCTGCATGTCCTGCACATAGCAAAGGGAGATGTGCCAGAGCCAGCTGCTGCTGAAGGGATGGCAGGTGCTGCTTGAGCTGCTGTCACTGTTTGGCCAGCCTGGTGAAGGTGTAGGCTGCAGGCCTTCATGTCTGCAGAAAGACTCATGCAGATTTGATGAGTGGAGAAGCTGTAGAAACAAAATGAGATTAATTAATTAATTAAACAGAATGTTTTCCTTTAACAAATGAAGTTTCCTTCTCTGAGCAGACTGTACTGGTGGTGGTTTTGCCCCCTTTCCAGGGAAAAGTGTCCCTGCCCAGAAGCTTGGAACAAGATGTCCTTTGAAGTTCCTTCCAGCCCAAACCATCCCATGATTTTGTGATTCTGTAACACCTTTTTTTCTGAGGACAGAAACCACACAGACCATCTGAAGCCTAAGGAGTGTCCTCAGCTCCCCCAGAGCTCTGCAGGAGTGCATTTCCAGCTCATGCATTCTGGAGAGGCCAAGCCAGCTGCCACAGAGTGTGTTACAAAGACATGCAAGGACAAGAGGCAGGATTATCAAGAGCTGCTTCTCTCTACCTGCATGACTGAGCAAAATTTAATTACCTCTGCTCTCAGGAGAGCTGCCTGGCCCTTGTACATGAACCATGAGATTTAGGTTTCTAACGATTTGCAGTGCTGTGACAGGTCTGTGAGCCCTGCAGCCTGTAGGGTGCCTCTAGTAGAGACCAGGGAAAGCTGGGACAAGGACTCTGCAGTGAGTCATCCAAGAAAAAGAATGGTGTAGGGAAAAGAGATCTGCTACCCACGGGAAGCATGCTGGTTGGCTTTTCCATTCAATCATCTGCCTTTAATGTTTTTAGCCTGTCATATTTCCATAGGTCCATTTTCACCTGCCTCTTTGATGCTGTGAGCTTGACTTTCTGTGGGTTTTCTCTGGTGCCCAAATCTTCATTCAGTGACTGTTGTGTTTGTACTTTCAATATCCTCAAGCCTTGTGTTTGTATTTTCAAGTCTTAAGTTTTCAATCTCAAGTTTGTATTTTCAAGTCTTAAATTTTATCTGCTGTCAAGTAACACCTTCTGTTCTTATTGGCCAAGGAGACTAATTGTTCCCTGTCTTTCTAGCAGCAACAAGGAGCCATCATAAAATTATCTCACCGAGCTGCTCTTCAGTCATGGTTGTGGTAATGAACCAAGTGTTTAAGAAAAGGCTTGGTCCAGAGAGCTGAAAGGATGGGGTGAGAGATCTGCAGGAAGATTTGTTGAGATGACCTCACCCTGGGATGTCAGGGTGTGCCTGTAGGTTCACAAACAAACCCAAGCCATCCCTGCTGCTTGTGACCTTGTCAGTCATACGTGTTTTGGTGTTGTGATAAAGTGCAGGACAGATTGCCTGTCTGGGTATTTGGTAAATGGGCAGAATTGCTGTGGTGGGACCTGCATGGGGGCAGGAATGTCACTGCCAGGCACAGAACAGGGTCTCAGTACTTAGAAAAATAATGCACTCACCCAGGGAGAATCAGGTTCAATAAACCTGAAGAGCTCTGCAGAGCAGGAACACTCAGCAAAGCACTGAGGTGCCAAGAGGCAAAACAGGTTTTGGCCTCACTATTTGCCACATACCACACAAAACCAGAGTGTGGCCAAGGTTTATATTAATGCCAGGAAGTGTGCCAGGCCCAGGGCAGGAGGTGAGGCACTGCACAGACACACAGGGAGGGGTCTCATCTCTCCCAGAGTTCATATTCTCAACAGAAAAGTCAGGGAAAAGAATAAATGTGATTCTCTATAGCAGTTTTCCTTGAATTAAAATACACACCAGTATAGTAAAAGCAGGGCAACCCTGATGAAGGCAGAAGTGATGCATCTGACTCCATTGATATCAGAAGGTTAATTAATTACTTTATTATACTATATTATTCTATACTATATTACACTGAATTTTTTAAGTACTTAACTGTACAGAATTTTGTGACTGTCAGCTGACAGTCCTGACACACATACATGGATTTAATTGGTTAATGAATTAAAACACTTACACTAGAATTTACTTACTAATTTCTTTTAGGTAAACAAATTTTTACAATGTATTCTACTTATTCTAAAACACAGGAGCAGTAAATGAGATAAGAATTGATTTTTCTTTCTCTGAGGTTCAGAGAATGTGAATCCCACAAAATCCTTGGGAAGTTGTTCCTTGCTTTTCTCTGTGAAGAGAAATGCAGCCCCACACAAGGGCCATTGTTCCCCCAGCACCTTTTTGGCTCTCAGCACATCTCAGCCTTGATCCATGAGGGACATTTTAAAGTACCATATGACAAAAGTCCAGGACAGAGCTGAACCCTCTCCCCACACAGGGACTGTGAACCATCTGGTCAAGTCCACGTTATCACACACAGAGGCCACCATGGCTAGAAAATCAGGTGGGACCATCCATAGGAGACCTGTGTGTCACAGCAAACCACTGTGAGGGAGCACCAGAATCCCAGAGGAGCTTTGGGGATGTGAAATTATACCTGTCCCTAATCTAGGAAGCTTTTGTGGATGTGTCAAAGACTGGAAGTTTTTTAAATACTGTTTCTCTGCCATCACTGTGAGTGTCCCATCGGCTCACTGACCACACAAAACAGCCCAGCTGGAGTTCATTTAAAGCTCTGCTCAAATGCTTCGTTTTTCTGTTTTTAAACCTGTACTGACAATATTTGCATTGCAATGATTGAACTCTGCTTTCACCTCAACATTTGCCTGGTAGCAAAGGTGAATTCTGCATAACCAGAGAACAGCTGAGTCGTCCCATTCTTCTGGGAACAGTCCCACCTCAGTGTGGGACTCAGCTCTATTCAAGGCATAAGGGAGCTGCTTTTTCCCAATATTACACAGGAAGGTTTGGAGCTGCAAACAGGTACCAGGGTGCAAGAAGTAGATTTCAGGGACTAGGATCAGCCAGGAAGCTCTCAGAAAATGTTAAGTTCTCCCAAAAGTTTGTAGATGTCTCTAAAAAAGAGAAAGGAGGATTTTTTTACACAGGCAGGTAGTGACAGGAAAAGGGGAAATGGTTTTAAATTGACACAGGGAAGGGTTAGATGAGATATCAGGAATAAATTCTTCCCTGTGAGGGTGGTGAGGCCCTGGCACATGGTACCCAGGTGGCTGCCCCATCTCTGGAAGTGTCCAAGGCCAGGTTGGATGGATCTTGGAGCACCCTGGACAGTGGAAGGTGTCCCTGCCCATGGCAGGGGGTGGAGCAGGATGAGCTTTCAGGTCCCTTTCTATCCAAACTATTCCATGGCTCTGTAATTCTATGATCTAGGGATGAAGGCACTCAGTGTTTGCTGGAGGTCCCATAGGATTTCTGACAGAGTTAAGGGGTGAGGACACATCTCCATGTTTCACTCTGCAACACAAATCTGACAAGATCACTCTCGTGCACAGAACAGCTGATACAGACTCACACCCAATGTCCCTTTCCCTCATTTTTGGGGCTTTTTTGTCTGTAAAAAGGTGGAATCCTTCTATTTTAGGAGCAGAGCATATGTGACCACCAGCAGGAGAGATTGTGCCACCAGCACAGTGATGTGTGGGAGCTGTGGGACCCAGCCTTGGCCTGAGAGCAGCAAAGCACAGCTCAGCACAGGCAGAAGGAGCTCCACTGACAAAGTGCTAAGCAAACAGAGGAACTGGGGTGAGGAAAGCAGCACGAGCAGAGAGTAGGAGAAGTATGGAGCCACCATGCAGGCAGAAGAGTTTCCAGGCCAGTATTGCTGGCTGAGAAAGATGAGGTCCCACAGTGTCACTCCTGTGAGTCTCTTCCTGGCAAGCTCGGTGAGAGGAGGAAAGACACAAAGGCTCCAGAGACAGGATGAAGGAAATGCAGGATGACACAAAGCCCTGAGAGAGGAGGAATGCCCTGGGGGGTTCCTGGATGGACTCCTACAGAGGTGAAGCTAAGCTGGCAAGGAAACATCATAGGGCAGCTGAGCTCATGCTCTGCCCCAAGCATTTGCAGGTCTGCTGTGCCACAGGGGAGATGGCAGTTCCATGGGCACCCCAGCATCCAGTGAGGGGTTTTTGTCACTGCCCACAGTCAAAGAAATGCAACAAAAAGCTTTGCCTCTAACAAGCAGCCTCTGGCTGCAGCAGGTGACTGGAACAGGGTACCAGCAGAACTGGGGTGGTTGTTTCAGGAGCTGGATGGGCTTTGAGCCACCAGATCAAACACATAAAATCCTGAGTAAAACATTTGGGTGTGTGCACTGCAGGTGTAGCACAACACATGGTATGACTGAGCAGCACAGCCCCTGAGAACAGCCTGTCACCACCAGTGACATCCCTGGATCCACCCAAAGGGACACAACAGCTCCACAGTGCAGGGACGTGCACTGGGATTCACAACAGTCCAAAAGGTCTTTTACTCCCTTCCACTGATTTTCTTGGACTCCCGCACTTTGAACCTGATTCTGCAGATAGCCTCTTCCTCCAGCTGTGTCATTAATTTCTAATTTTGAAGGGGCAAAAACTTGAGGGATTTCAACCCTTTTTGAGTGCATACATGCTTTGTTGGTTGGTAGCAAGAGTGTCACATAACCAGTGTGAGATATCTCAAAAGGCACTTCATGGAAAAGGACAAATCACTCATTGTTCGTGCAGCCCTAAGGACACAAAACCCTGCTCTAAGTGCTCTTTAAAATCTTTATGAAATGTGTGAGAAATACAGTGACATTCAGTTAATTCGATTGCAGGATAATTTCAACTTCTATTTAATTCAATCAAAACTCCTGAAATAAAACCATTTGTATTCTTGACACAAACCCATTTGCACTCTACTTCTGCTGGGCTGATGGAGATGTGATGAGTTTTTCACTTAGAGGCCACTTCACAGCTAATTTTTATACCGGATTTGCTTAACTGACAATAAAGAAATATTCACACACTTGTGCTACAAATTCCTGCCTCGATTTATAACATTTCCTTGCACAAAGAGAGTCATTACAGAAGAAACTCTCAAGTACAGAAGAAACCCTCAAGTCAAAGGGGTTGAGTGCTCTCTCCCGCTGTGCTGCAGCCAAACTAAAGCTTCCAGCTCGTTTTGTTGAACATTCCTGCACACACGGACGGGACCTTGTGAGGTGTGAGCAGGTTGTAAACCCAAATCCTTGCTGAGAAGAGGCCAACATTGTGAAAGGCACAAAAGCATGAAGAGCTCAAAGGGGCTGAAGGTGCGAAGAGAGAGGCAGTCCCTGCAGGCAGAGACAGTGCAAGTTGCACAGCCCTAACAGAGCTGAGTGTGGGGGGCAACAGGATTTATTTCCTTCAGTCAGGAGTGGGAGGAGCTGGGTCAGGAAGAGAGGGAAGCTCTGCACAAGCACACCTGGGTTGTTTGCAAGTATAACAAGTGCCATCCATTGCCTGTGTTTGAGAGAGGGAGCAGTGAACAGCCCTGGGAGTGTCAAACCACCCTGGGAGTGTCAAATCAGCAATACCCATAGGGGAGCACTTGCCATTTTTATTTCTTGTCTCCTGTCACAGACATTTTCTGAAAAATCCTTTTGCCAGGATTTTTTCTCCCGAGAAGCTGAGAAGCCTCAGAGGAAAAGAAAAACAATAATTATCTGCTGCTGTGGAATGCAACAGGTGCATCTTTGATTGGTCCATGTGGATTGTTTCTACTTGATGACCAATCACAGGTCCAGCTGTGTTGGGACTCTGGTCAGTCACAAGATTTTATTATTCATTCCATTCCTTTCTTTTCTAGCCTTCTGATGTCTCTTTTCTATTTTCTCTAGTATAGTTTTAGAATAGAATAGAATAGAATAGAATAGAATAGAATAGAATAGAATAGAATAGATATATCAGCGTTCTGAAACATGGAGTCAAGATTCTCATCTCTCACCTTGTCCTTGGGACCCTGCAAACACCACCACATTCTCCCTCTTGATCTCTTTAGTATAAGGCTGAGCATGTCCTCAAGAGTCCAGCAGCAGGAGGGGATGTGCCATGAGGGCAGATCAGGGAAGCTTTTGTCCCTGCTGTCACCCTGGGGCTGCACTCCTGCTGTGCTTGCACAGGGGCAACTGGATGGGCCAGAGGAATTTTAATCCTGAATGATTTCCACATTCCTTCCAGCCTGGCAAAGGATTCTGCTGAGGCATCAACTGCCTTGTCCAGCTCAGCCTGTCCTGCATCTGATAAGTTAATTGAGGATTTAATTGAGGAATTAATTGAGGCATTCTGCTGGTTACCACAACATTATCAGTCAGCTTCCCAGAGTTGGAGCTTTCCAGTTCGTTTGGACTCAGTCCTGTAAATAACTAAATACCATTAACCTCCTCCAAATCCCTGGAGTGGTGGCTGCTGGAAACTTGAGGGATCAGTATCTTTTTTGCCAGCCTTTCTTTGAGTGCTGTTTTCCTCAGCTCAAGGAAGAAAGTTCACTTTGGAAGCAGAAGTGCTGAAAAGTCTTTTTTCCTTCATGTCCTGGTTCTGCAGCTGCAGCTGGTTGTGCTGTTCATTAGCTCTGATTCTGGCATTTGTCTTGGTGGCCTAGGAAGATGTTCAGCTTTTGTTCTCAAAATCATACAATACCCAGAGAGACTTTCACCTGTGTTCAGTGCATTTGTGCTCATTGGAGATGTAAGATGTAATGCATCTGGAAGGTAATAACAGCACTTCTGTTAAATTTGAGTTCCTGAACTATAACATTTTAAACCAAAAACTTGATGTGATTATCTCTAACCCTTTGGGGCCCATTCTGGTCCTATTCAAATTGGTGTGAATGGGAATAAGCTAATGGGAATGGCATGGGACAAGGAGGCAGAGGCAGCTCTGCATTTTCATAGAATAACAGAGTCACAGAGCAGCTTGGGTTGAAAGGGACCTTAAAGCTTATCTCATTCCATGGACACCTTCCACTGTCCCAGGTTTCTCCAAGCCCTGTCCAAACAGGTCTTGGACATTTCGAGGGATGGGGCAGCCAGCTTCTCTGGGCAGCCTATGCCAGGTCCTCACCACTCTCACAGGGAACAATTCCTTCCCAATATCCCATCCAAACCTGCCCTCTGGCAGTGGGAAGCCACTTCCCCTTGTCCTGTCCCTCCAGACCCTTGTCCAAAGTCTCTCTCCAGCCTTTCTGTAAGCCCCAATTTGCCCTCAGTAAACCCAATCCAGCTCTTTGTGGTCACTTCCCCATCCTGCACACATTTGGATAAGGACTCCAAGAGGATGAGCTCCATGACCTATCTTTGCATAGACAGGAGACTGGCCCAGAGTTCCC
>NW_005054499.1:829411-847853 GCF_000277835.1 Geospiza fortis | reverse complement strand
CCTAAGCATTTTTACTGATTTCAAATCATAAAGGAATGCCACTCTGATGAACACAGGCAGAGTATGGCCACAAAACTCTTCTGGGTCGGAGGTGCTTTTCACTCCTGTTGTTCTTGTGCCTCTTTCTCTTCAGCTGAGCAGCTGCTGCAGCTGTGCTTGTTCCAAACTGCAGCATGATGTTAATTTTCTCAGATCCGTCTATCGAGAAGGATTTCATTTCAGTTGGCAGAAGACAATGCACTGAAACAGCTACGGCCGAGACAAAGACGGAAATTAACATTTGTAAAGAGAGAAAGGGACAAAAGAAATGTTGGTGACAAGGAAGAAAGTGAAACAAAATGAAATCATTGTCATTGTCTGACTACAAAGGAGAAGGGGTCCAGAGATGAAGATTCCTGTCATGCCAGCCTGCTGCTTGGGACTCATTCGGGAGGGGGAAACAGTTGTCCATGAACAGGACATGGCTGTGAGCGCTAAGGCTGCATCACCCACCATCAGCCCAGGAGAAGGGGTCCAATGATCCATGGTAGTCACTGTCAAGGCTGTGCATACCCCTCTGTTAGGCAGGTTGTTTTAAAATGTCCCCCCCAGGAAGAGGGAATATGCCCCAAATGACTGCCAGGTTGTGTTGCAAGCTTCTGACTGATCCTTAACCTTCACCTTTGTCTGGTGATTAGTTGGGAGCAGTCCTAACCCCTCAGCTGGGAAACTGAGGTCGCTCCTACCCTGCTTGTTGTCCTGGTCGGGATCAAGGGATGGACTGAGCCCCAGAGACCAGGAGCTGCAGTGTTCAGGGACCTGCCCACACCCACAGGGGTCTCCAAGACAGGAGTTCAGTTTGGGGCACACGGAGGAGGCTGTGCCTGTCCTGCTGTGGATAAATCACACAAATCCTGGTGACGCTTTTCCCACTCAGAGCACAATCACTGGTCAGAAGAAGGCAGTTCTTAGTGGCCTGTCCATCCCAGCCTGTTCTGCTGCCCTGGGTGACAGGAACTCAGCATATGCACTGGAGCAGGTGCTTCATCTGTTCCAGGAGAAACACCCTGAAATTCGGGGGGATTATTGCAATCTGCAACAAAATCCACGTTTCTGGTCTGGGTTGGTTATTGTCTGTCCATCTCAGGTGACAACAATCACTTCTCTAGTTCATCTAGAGGTGATGCTTAAATTCCTCCTCCCAGAGACAGGACTGGGTTGTGCCTGGGCACTGGTGCTGTTTTGGTTAGGGGCAACAGTTGTGGCCAGGATCAACAGTGGACACCAGTGGAATGATACAGGGATGATGGTGAGGTGCAATTGCACTCTTTATTTCTTATTCCCATCTCCTTGTCTGGAGCTGACTCGAGGCTCTTCCCTGGAGCTATTGCCCAGAGGGGACCTCACTTCACAGCCCCGAAGTCAACAGAAGCTTTGGGACCTCCAAAAAAAAAAAAAAAAGTCTTTTTTTAAAAGAAAATAAAGCTATTCTTCAAATGGCAGCTAGTACCTGTAACTGGGCGACAGTTTCCCCAGTAGCAGGCACAGGCGTGAGCAGGGAAAGCTCAGCCAAAGGACAGATCTGAGGGTTTTGTGAGGCTGGGAATCAGCTTTGTGGGAACCGCAGGGACTCATTTACAAGTAATGAATCATGAAACAGCAGGAAGCGAACGAGCCAAGAGAAAGTGTGAGCTCTGCAATTAACTCCGGAGTGCTGAGGTGAATAACAAAGCGATGCGATACCAGGGCAGAAAGCAGGTCTCCGAGCTGGGAGGGTTGCAAGACTAATTTCTGTAAGCCACAGTTTTTCCAAGCAACTTTTAGTCAAAGAAATTGCTACTTTCTCTTGAACTAAGGCAAATCCCATGTGCATGTATTTATCAGGCAAAACAGCTGACAGCTTTTAACTCGAATTTAAATTTATGAGTGACCCAGATCAGCAAAAACCAGGAAACCATGTCCTTGAATAGTCCTGCTGGCAGGTCCTGTGCTGAGCCAAGGTGAGCAGCAGGTATCAGATAAGCCCTTGGGGCAGGTGAAGGATGGGTTTCCACTGTAAGAGACACTGGTGGGTTATCAGTTTACAATGAAGATGAAGGAAAACATGTCTTATTAATTATCCCCTGGATATGGGGAGGGGTTGGAAGTTCAAGTGAGAAGACAAAGGACCCAGAGCAGCACAGAGCCACCACGAGCAGGGCCTGGGGCTGGTGCACAGGACAAGGTGTGCTGTTCCCAGCCCTGTTACAGACACATGTGGTTACACACTGCCTGGGAAGGGAGAGCTCTCTTTGTATGGAGCCTGAAGATAGACAAAATTCTTTCAGGACACCTCTCTTTGATTAATGTCCCCCAGGTCCCAGTAATCCATCCTCTTTGTCTGAGGCACCATGCCAGGAGCAGCTGTGTCACAGCAGCTGGCTCCCTCTGCAATTCCTGGTACCATCATGTGGAAGTGAGGAAATTTCTCCAGCAAACATGAATTTCAGCTGATAAGCCCATGTTTTGTGTTTCTTTCTCCCATTTGATGTAACCACAGAAATACAGATGAGCATAAACCATGCTGTCACCTCTCCCGGGCAGGTTAAAGTTCAGTGTTACCAAACTATCTCTGGGTGAGGCACCAAACACCATCACCCTCTGGACAAAGGGATGGAGCCCAGCAGGGACACCACAGCCTCACTGGATCCAACAAAGATCCTGGAGAGGGTACCCCTGCCATCAGCCATGGCCCAGGGCTTTACCTGCTGTCCCTTTGCTCCTGGTCTGTATTCACAGAGTTTGGGTCACTCTGGCCCTTCACGTGCCCATTCACCCTTCTGCTGGCAAACATCAGAGGAACTGCTCTCCTTCCTCCTGTGCCTCTCGTGTGGAATAACTGGAGCAGGCACAGGAGGAGCAGAGACTGTTTCTTTTTGTGTCCCTGGTGCAGCATCCCCTCTGAGAGCTGTCAGTTCACATGTGCAGCTCTGGTTTTTGCCTGGGCTCTGTGAATAACCACAAATGCCACTTGGCTGGAATAATTGCTTCCAAGCATGCAAAGGATGGAAGGCACAGCCAGAAACACGGTTGGAAACTTGTAGGAAGTAAGTGTTCAAGAGACCTGAGCAGAAACTCTGAGTGGAGTCAGCATTTGTGGCCTCAGCTGTGCAGGGATGGCAGGATTGTCACACAGTCCATCACACCAGCTCGTGCTGCTTTTGCAGTGTCTCTCTGCCCCAGTGACCCCACCATGCTCACCCTGATCTAGTGACTAGAGCTGCTGCAGTCCCACACCTGGCATCTAGAGACTCTCACTCCTTTGTGTGTGCTTTCTCTCTCTGCTTATTCTCTGACCTCTTTTTGTTTTCTTTGCACCCCTTGCTGGTTTCCCAGACCCATGAGGAGAGCAGATCAAACAGATGGGTGCTCTGGGCTTGCCTCCCAAGCTGGGAGAGCTGAGTTAGGCAGAGCAGGGAAGGTGGTGCCTGTCAGTGTGAGGCACCAAACCTCTGTGCAGATGCTGTCACTGAGCAGCAAAGCAGCACTCACTCCCTGGAGCTTAATCCCCTGACCCCAGACCTGCAGCACTGCAGCCACAGGAGTAATTCTTGGTGTTTACATGGGTCAGCAGCCAGACAAGGACTTGGCTGGGATTTTCCCAGCGGGTCCCAGGGCTGTTTGCTAATCAGCAGTAGCATAAACACTGCCAGGCTCCTCATGGGTCACTTGTTAGGGACAGGCTAAACAAACCATCACCAGAAGAAAAGCTGCATGGCTGAGTGGATGAGATTTGAAACAACTGTATTGGAGTCCTGAGTCTGTGCCCTGGAGGGGTTTCAGGGCTTGTGAAATGGAGAGGTGGTTGGTTGGGAGGCTTGGAGCTCAGCCTGAGTCCTGGACCGGGCAGGAGGGCGTACGTGAGATGGGCCCCGTGTGAGCACATGAGCTTGAACCAACAGGGATGGGGAAGAGCCTCCCCCTCCCTCAGGCTCACTGTGCCGGGCAGTGCTCCAGGGAGCTTGGTGAGAGCCTCATTTCAACAGCTACTGCGGTTTGTCTGTTTACCTGGAGATATGAACTAGCCCTGGAAATCCCGCCTCAGCTGCCCTGGCAGAGGGCAGCAGTTGTGGAGGAGCTGTGTTCCACTCCCCTGCCATGGACAGGGACACCTTCCACTGGACCAAGTTGCTCCAAACCCCATCCCACCTGGCCTTGGACACTTACAGGGATGGGCATCAGGAACTTCTCTGGGCAATAATAACCCTTGTAAGAAAGAATTTCCTCTTTTCTTCCCTCTGCAGCTGCTTCCTACCTTCATACCCAGGGATTTAGGGTTTATATTTGTATATTGCTGTCAAATAAAATTATGGAACATGTCCAGGATATGTAACATCTTGATTTTGTCTTTTTCTTTCTTCAGAAATCCTGCTGAGGTGAGAGGTGATGGATCTTTTTGCTCTCTCTTCCATGCTGATCCTTTTTGGCCTGTCCTGGTTTTGCTGCATTCCTTGACCCTCTGTTGTGCCGTGCAGCTCAGATTCCACCACTAAGAGCAAACACAGAAGCAAAATGCTCCCAAAATTCAGGTTTCTGGAGATGATCCCTAAGAACTTTCCCAGAATGTCTGTGGTATGAAAGAAACACAGAGCAGGTGAACGAGGCTGAAGCAGGCTGTGAGCTCCCTCAGGGCTGCCAGCGAGGTGGGAACAGCACATTAGGTACCTTGTGAATGGCAATGTGGGTTTGAAGCCAGATCTGTTTTACCTCTCAGTAAATCTCCCTGTGTGAGACTGAGGAAGCAGGGATGTTATTTGGGGTGGAAAACATCTGAAACCAACCAAGCACAAAGGGGCCAAGAGTCCCATCCACACCCAGAACCAGCTGTCCCCATCCTGCGGTCCAGCCTGTCTGCTGGGGAACATGAAACAAGAGAGCCTTATAAATGTGATTGCCTGGCAAAAGATTTTGAGAATATGGAAACTCTAAGTGAGATTGAAATGCAAGCAAGCTTTGAGATCCCTCAGCTACTGAACAACTGGAAAACAATGGCATGGCCAGCTGAAGGTGATCCCCTTTGGATCAAACAACACCCTCTGCTTGCAGACAGGCCCAAGGCTCAGAGCAGACCCTGCTGGCTTGGCAGAAGGGGCCCAAAGAGGAGTTTTTAGGGTTTAAAATGTAACCCAGTGTGGGAATGTAATGATTCTTATGGGCTGTATGGAAATGCTGTAGGATTTGTATCTTGTACTAGATTGGTTAGTGAGAATCAGAATATTCAACACAGAAGAAGATTTATGGTATTGTAAGGGGAACCTCGCTCTCTTACGCTCTTACCCTCTCATCCTCTCTCCCCCTCTCCTCTCTCAGCCTGCTCTGAGCTGTGGCTGGCAGCTCCCAGCAGGGCCCTGCACCCAGGCCCTTTGCAATGAACCACAAGTTCCCAGCCCTGGCTGCAGAGATCCCTGCTCTCTGTCCATCCCCACTGTTCAACCCCCGTGATGCTCCTACCCCATCCCTTCCTGCCTGCCAGGACCTGCAATCTGCAGAGCAGGCACACCTCAGGTTTCCAGGCTGAATCTACGAGGGCAACATTGACCTAATTAGTCTCTGAAACAAACGGGAGAGAAAGACTTGCTGCCTTATGTTGCAGAATGAAATCCTCTCCCTCTCCTTTTGCTCTCCTGGCCCCGGGGATTCATCCCAGGCAGGTGCATCTCTGATTGCAGCAGGTTTTGAATCCTCTTCCCTCTCCTCGCGGGGATGCCACATGCTGTCTTCTGACCTCGTTAGCTTCTCCTCCTGTTCCACTTCCCAGCCCCACCGATGTGCTAATTACCACAAAGCAATCTGCAGGAACGCACTCTGAGAGAGGAGAGAGGAGGGAGAGCTCTCAGAGACTCGTGGGGGAGGGAGCAACTGGGGGAGAGGAGCTTGGCTTAGCAAGGCTGGTGTCTGAGCCTGAGCTTGGCTTAGCAAGGCTGATCTCGGAGGCTCTCCCCCTTGCACAGGTCAGTGCCAGGTGCGGCCCATGGTCAGTGCCAAGTGTAGCAGGAGACAAAGTGTCCCACGTGGGGGGCTGCAGAGTGGGTGTGCTGGCCCTGTGGGCTCCCACAGCACCACAGAGCTCGTGTGGTCAGGGGGCTTGGTGTGCCTCAGCTGCATCCATGGCAGGGATGTGCTGTGCAGGATAACCTGACCCTCCAAGGCTGATTAACATCTTCCCTCAGCTCCAAATTCCCCTTGGACAGACTCCTGCAGGCAGACAAGGCAGGGCTACACACTGTCCATGGGCCGGCCTCGTGCCTCAAATTCTCCTATCTGCCACAGAGGGGAGAGAACAGGGCTGGTGATGTCTCAGCTGCATTGACTCAGACCCAAAACTCAGCTCTTCAGAGTCTAACATGCATCACACTACACAGAGAAGTCAAAGTCCAAAACGTGAAATTCCTCCGTGAAAATTTGTATCTGCAGGAGGTGAGTATCCACCAGTGCTCCTCCAGTAAAGGCTACAGATCAAACACACATTCATGAACACTTTAAATTATTGAAACAACAGTTAGTTGACCATTTTCTACTGTTTTCCAGTAGGAAAATGTCCAGAATTTTCCAGGAAAATTCTTCCTGAAATCAAAAAATGGCTATTATATTATTATTTTCCTGACTCATTGTGGAGATCCCAGCTAACTTTAGATTTTCAGATGTGGCATCCACCTACAGAGAGACATGGATGGAGGAACCTTCTCTCTCCCTACAATTCCCTGAAAGAGGTTGTACCCATGTGGGGGTTGGTCTCACAGATGAAAGACAATAAAATAGGAAGAAATGATCCAAAGTTGCACCAGGGGATGTTTAGATTGTGTATTAAGGAAAAATTCGCCATGAAAAAGGTGGTCAAGCCCTGGCACAGGCTGCCACAGGTGGAGCCACCATCCCTGGAGGGGTTAAAAAGATGTGTAGATGTGTAACCCAGGGATGTGGTTTTGTGGGACTTGGCAGTCTTAAGTTCAGGGTTGAACTTGGTGATCTTAACAGTCTTTTCCAACCTAAGTGATTCAATGCAGCCCACTGGGTCTGGAGAGTTTCATGTGAAGTGGGTCAGGAAACTCTTTAAGCCAACCCAGGGCAAAAATCTCATTTCCAGGGCAGACAGGGCCATTGGGCTGGGATCAGCATGGTACAGTGCACTTCAGCTATGCCAACAGGCCTGCACAAGAAAATGAATTCTTTCTTCACAAGAGGTTTCTAGCTGCACAATCTGCACCAAATTCTGGCTAAAGTGTACTGTGATCTTTCCCTGGCATGTCCCTGTTAATCCTTTGCAGTTGCACAATCATTTAAACAGATATAAACTCACATAATCATAATTTACCCTGTGTTTTATCAATACCAAATTCAGTCACTGTTGAATGCTAACAACAAAAGTGTTGTCGTATTGAAGAAGTGAATTTTAGGGAAGCTGGACAAAAAGGTTTTTTCAGCTTATGTGTTTTCTCAAGAAAATACATATTCATGATAGTTTGATATACCAGCTCACATGGGCAAGTATATTTGCATAAATACTCAAATGAGAATATTTGCACGAGTAATTAGGACATGTTTGTTTTTCACGAGTCCTTATTTAGAAGGAAGTGTTTTCCTACCAAATACTCATATATAAAAGAGGTCATGAATGCAAACAAAATGATTCATGGGGATTAGTCTGAAAGAAGATTTCCCTGTGTGTCTGTAATATTTCCACTCACCTCTGGTTGCTATGTAGTAGCCAGTCATCTGCAAAACCTGATGAGCTCTGACAAGTCCTCTCCAAGCCTGCAGGATCATCTGGAGCACGGGTGGAGGCATTACTGCAGGTTCCCCAAAGCACTGAGCTTCTGCCAGTAATTAACAATATGAGAAATAAGAATATTAATTATAATAAAATAATCCTCCCTCAACACGAGACCCTGAGTCTGGGCTGACACCTGTTCATTATCCCCAGGATGCCATTCCCAGTTAATGCTGCCTGAGCCCATTAAGTTGGATCCAAAGCACAGGGTGCTGTTGTGTGTCCCAGACATCTTTTTATGAAAAATCCTTTCCTTAGGATTTTTTCCTCCTGAGAAGCTGAGAGGCCTCAGGGACAAAATGTAAATAATGATTATCTGCTGCTGTGGAATGCAACAAGCAGATCTTTAATTGGCCCATCTTAGATGTTTATAATTAATGGCAAATCACAGCCCAGTTGGCTCAGACTCTCTGTCCGAGCCACAAACCTTTGCTATTCATTCTATTCTATTCTATCCTTAGCTAGCCTTCTGAGATGAAACTTTTTTCTTCTGTTCTTTTAGTATAGTTTTAATGTAATATATATCATAAAATAATAAATCGAGTCAAATCCTTGTCTCTTCCCTCAACATAAGACCTCTGTGACCACTGTCACAGTTGTGTGTCTTGCAAACCCAAGAGACTGACAGCAAAGATGCTGCCCAAGGCAAACCCACTGAGCGGGAGCTGCAGCAAGGCAAAGTCAACCTGGAAATAATTGTTAAAGCCACCAAGCCCTGGTCAGTTCATCAACCTCAGGACATGGCTCTCAAATCTGTTTTGATGTCTCTCACCCAAATATCTGGTTGGATTCCAAGGGAGCAGGATCCAACCTGGCTTTTCACTGCTCCTGCTATGCAGCTGCTCAGATGGGCCTGGAAAAGCTTTGCTGATGCAGGCAAAAGCATCCCTATGGCAATGTAACTCCTAGAGTTTGGCCTTTTTTGTGTAAAGAAAAGTGAGTGAATGCTAATGATTCCTTAAGTTTTAGCTTTCATATTTTCCATATTCTGTGCTGCATTAGTGTGTAACTCTGAACTTCATATAAAGTGTTAGCAAGTTCTCCTCAAAGTTTAGTCAGACAGAACAATCCTTTTCCAGCCAAGGACACCATTGCAGCTTCAGGCCCAAAAAGTGTAAACAGCAAAATGAGGAGAGCAAACTGGCAAAATGGGAGTTCATAACCTGAAGCTGTAATTGGACAATTAACCCCAATATGTAAATGGACCAAAACTTATAAAAGTGTGAAAACTAATGACTTGGAGTACATCTTGGGTGTAACCATGGCTGGGCTCTTGCACTGCCCAAGGTGTATCCTTTGGATGCGTTTTAATAAATACTTTATTCCTTTAACACTGTCTAGGTAGCTTCATAAGGCATCACTAACAGAGAGGTTTTGATGCCCAGGTGCAGCACATTCTCCTGGTGCAGAAATATTCCCAAAGTCACATCACAGTCTTGGTGCACCTGAGAAGCTCCTGTGTGGCTGCGGTGTCACTGTCCCCTCCTGGTCCCCCCTGCCATTCAAGGGTCAGTGGGTGCTGAGCTCCCCTCCCTCTGTGCCAGCTCCACTGCTCTCCTGAGCCACCTGGAGCAGCTCCCCACGGCAGAAATCACAGGCAATGCACTCCAGAGTCCTCCCCAAGTGTGAGCAGAGCCCAGCCAACACAACCTGCCTGCAGGCCAGGGGAGATGGAAGCAGCCTGGTGTGACCTGTGCCTGCTGTCACCCCTGCTGCCCCTTCCCAAGGAGCTTGGCTGACAGAGAGGCAAAGTCCTTGTGTGTAGCCACATTTCTCTTCACAGAGAAAAGCAAGGCACGACTTCCCAAGAATATTTCTGAGATTCACATTCTCTGAACCTCAGAGAAAGGAAAAGCAATTCTTATCTCATTTGCTGTGCCTGTGTTTGTGCGAAAGTAGAATGCAATATGGAGATTGTTTACCCAAAGTGATGGTGTTTTGTACTGGAGTGTACTGGAATGCTCTTCACAGGGAGGTGGTAGAATCACCATCTCTGGATATGTTAAAAAAAAGCCTGGACATGGCACTTGGTGCTATAGTCTAGTTGAAGTGTTAGGGCATAGCTTGGACTCGATGACCATAGCAGACTAGTCCAACCTCATTATTCTGTGATTCGGTTTCCTTGGCCTATCAGGGCCAGGTGTGTGTGTGTGTGAGTGGGGACTGTCAGCTGACAGTCACGAGATGCCACGAGATTCTGTGCAGTTGGGTGCAGAGTTGAGTGCTTGGCAGATTCAGCTTTGATGTAATGTAATATAGTGTAATATAGTATAGAATAATATAGTGTAATAAAGTAATTAATTAGCCTTCTGATAAGATGAAATCCTCATCATTCTCTCCCTTCGTTGGGGGTGAAAATATCTCCTATACTTGTGCTGCAGCCCAAGGTCAGGGATTAATGGGAGTTACTGAATTTACCTGACTCGATGCCCTTTCCAAACCTCCTCTGCACAAAAGGAAGCCGTAGGTTTGGGGCTGTTAATGGTTTTAGGAATTGCCAATATCCTCTGCTAATGCCATCAGCACCTCACAGCTCCTCTGAGAGCAGCTCCAGGAGAAGGGCCTGAGCTCAGCAGGGTGAATTGGTGCTCTGTGCCCTACTTAGCTGGTGTATATATTTGTCAGTAAGTGGGGCACTCAATAACCTCAGATCTGACAGCCTTCAGATCCTGTATGGAGACATGTCAATCATTCTGGCTTACATTAAACATCTTCCCAGGCATCTGGACTATATTATAATATCCCATCAGTGCCAAATTATAAACACAAACCACACATGCTAATCTCTTGATTCTGGCTTATTTCCCTTTCAGACAGTCCATGGAAGAAGGAAAAAAATGTCTTTTGTCAGCAAAATAAAATTATAAACCACGTGTGAGGGAGGGTGGAGCCATCACCTGGTGTCTCTCTGGAGCCAACTATGGATTTTTGCAATAAATTTAGTAGGTTTGGCCATTTTCACTCTCTGCTCTGGTAATAATCATAGTGCAGACACCCAATAACCAGTAAATGAAATTACAACAGAGGAAATGCTTTGATGTTTTGTGTGTGCTTCTCAGTTTGCTCTATGACATGGTCCCACCTGCCAAGAGCTGGACCTGCTGTCCAAGAGGGACAGGGCAGTGACCACAGAGAGGGCACTGACCACCACCTTGTCCTGCTCTGAGGCAGTGGTGGGAGTCTTCAGGAGAATGTGGAAATCACTTGGAAGCTCTGATCAACTAACAGGTGACTTTTACATCTTAAAGTAGCTTCTGGTTTATTCTTCTTCTGAGAGTCAATTAGTGAAGGTAAAGAACATTTTCCTGGAAGTCCTGGGGGTGGGATTCTTTGCATGCAAAACATGTTGGATAACTCAACCCTTTTCTCCATCCAGCTCTGCTCCAAGGCCACGAGCCAGGTCAGCACAGGGTGTGAACATCCTGGAGGTACCCACAGCTCCATCTCTTCTCAGATGAGGACAGAAAACAAGAGGAATCTTCTTGCATACCCTAAGGACACAGAGCTGGAAGAGCTTGGCAGCACTTTCTGAGAGATGCTCAGCATCCCCAGGAGCTCAGCAAACCCAACTTTCTCTTTGGGAACCTTCTCCAAGGAGCTGCTCCTGTCCCATGGAGCACCACAAACTGCCCACTGTAGATCACAGTCCAAGTGGGATCCAGCAGGAGGAGCTGGACAGGCCCTTCCCAAGGAGAATGCTAGAAAACCAGGTTTGAGCCCTGCCATATCTCTTTGGCCACAATGACCTTCAGATGACCTTCCATCCCAGTGTGAGAGGAGCAGCAGAAGTGGTTTCAGTCCACTGCAACTGGAATGGACTGGGCAGTTTGCCAAGTGAGTATCTGCTGGGTTAATCACTGTGCAAATCTAATCAGGAACTGGAATGTGCCAGGCTCATTACTGAAATTAAATTCACCTCCAATTAAAGAGAGAGCTACAAGCTTCCATCGTGCAGAGGTGCCCCCAGGCTGCCGCTCCCAAAACCAACATCAAATCCAGTCTTGCTGAACTGCAGGTTTGCTGAGCTCTGGAGGTATTTCCAGGTGTGAGAAAGTGAACTGCTGCTTGTGATTTCCCCCAAGGCTCTCTAAGGAGTTTACTGATGCCTTTAATAAGTCACCTTGCAAGTCAGGAGTCACTTCAATGGTAGAATTTCCAAGGAGCAGTCAAGAGAAATCTGGGGATGCAGTAACTGGAACACCTCCCATGGCAGGATTGTTCTTGTGAGCACCTTTACAGATTCTCACCTTCACATGCTGAATCTTTCCTTGGGACCTACGCACCTTATGTCTACACTGTGGAGTCCAAATTAAGAAATTAAGTTTGTGCTGAGAACAACAGGGCTGCAAAGTCAAGCAGGCAAAGTGTAGAGATGCTGACTGAAAAGTTGTTCAAGCTTCATTTGCCCCTTTGGCTTCTACATTACACTTGCACAGCCTAATCTCATCATCACTGCACATCACATCATCTCTGCCTCCATCTGTGATTCACCTGGGCATTATCTGATTGCAGGGAAAAACTTTTAATATCTTAGGTCTACATAAGTGCCTGTAACTGAAATCCAGCTCTGAAGACTTGGCAGGACTGCAGATGTAATTGCTGACCTTCTTCTTTTCTCCTCCAGTACTGGAAGAAAAAACAAACCACTAAGATTAGGGATTGGTTTTCACCTGGAGATGGCCAACATGGGTGCAAAACTTGAAGGTTTCCTGTATACACATCCTTAGCCCACTCACACCTTCCACTGCCTACTCTAAAAACCTCAAGTACATCCAAAAATATAGCTGGGGCCTGAAATCCTCCATCCAGCAGTAGATAACAGAAGAATCACAGACTGGTTCAGGTTGGAAGGGACAACAGAGGGTCATCTGCTCCTACCTCCCTTGCTCAGGCAGGGTTCTCCCAGAGCACACAGCACACACTGGGATCATCCTGACTGGTTATTGCTTGGCTACCTGCTGGAGCCTCTCCAGGTTTCAATCAAACCCAAGCTCCACACAGCCACTGTCCAGGTCAGACCTTGTGGGGTCTGGTGTGGGAACCCAGCACATCCCTCTGGCTGTCCAGGATGGCCAGGACCCCTGCCAGGGGGCTCAGAGACCCTGGCACAGAGCCCAAAACACCTGTGGGTTTGATTGTGACCCATGGAGCAAATTACCAACCTTATATGAAGATCAGCAAGCCACAACAGTTTAGGTAGTGAAGTTATCACGGGGTGGAAAAGTAGATTTTGGGGTTTTTTGTATGGGGATTCAGGGGGCAAGATAGAGGGAACTGGGCCTGTCCAGCCTTTCTCCTTCTTCTTCTTGGCCTCCATCTCCTGCTGTGATGTTGGCACTTTTGGATTGGTTTAGAGTAGAAGCTCACTGTCTAACACAGGTGATAGGTAGTGGGAAGTTATTGTAAACATTGTACACGTAGTTTTTAGTATAAAGACATAACACTGCCCTGGGGCAGGCAGAGTGCCTGGAACTGTCCTGCTGGACAGACCTCGGCAGGGCAGGAGAAAGAATTTTATAGATAAGATGCAATAAACAACCTTGAGAATGAGAAATGGAGAGCTCCGACTCCTTCTTTAAGCGCCGGGCTGGGAAAAGAGACTTTGGAACTCTTCTCGGGGTCACTTTGACAAGCTAAAGATCCTGGCAGTCTGGTGCTCCTCTGCTTCACGAGTTTGTGCCATGGAGCTCTGGAGGAGCCACTGGTGGGACAGCTGGATGAGGGGCAAGGCTGCTCCTGCTCCCTGCCTTACCCTGAAGTTCTCTCCTCCTGCCCTGCATTAACAGCTTCACATGCAATTTCCTCAGTCACTGGGGCTGCTCAGGAGCTGGAAGCACAAGGCAGGTTTGGATGAACTCCTTCCACGTGTCGGCAGATAGCTCCTCCAGGAGCCAAGCTGCACCACTGGCCAGCCCCTCCCCAGGGCTGCCGGGGGATCCGGAGCGCAGGTTTGAGGCAGAGCCCGACGAGATGCGGGGATGCAAAGCCCTTGTTATGGAGCAGAGAGCTCAGCGCTGCCCCAAGGGTTAATTAGCCTTCGGAGGTGTTCATCTAAGCACTTCCTCGTGGAGGGCCAGCCGTCTGTGTTGCCTGGATACTGCCTTGCCGCGGCTTTGAGGAAGATACCTGGAGCTTCATTAGAAGAGAATGTTAGTGGGATTTTCAGGTTTAGCTGCTCTATGTAAATCATTACCCAGGGCAGCCCCGAGGCAAAGTGGCTGCCGGTTACTATCAGCCGCACATCACATCCGTGCTCTGACAAGACAAATAAGGGTAATTGTGTCTCTCCCCTTAATCAGGGGGATGTGATTAGCTTGGCCAGGTGCTCACCAGCATTACCCGGCTCAGCAACCTGAGCATCCCTGTGGAGTGAGGACTGGCCAGATCCAGCATCCTTCAGCTGTGGGAAGTGAACAGCAAACAGGCAGCCATCTCTCATGGCTTGGAGGAAGGTTGCAGAAAGTATAATAATTAGAAAATAAACAACACCTGATGAAATGCTGACTTGTTCCTGTTTTTTTTCCTACGTTACCTGAGCTGTTCCTTTTCTGCAGCTCACCTCTCCAGTCTGAGATGTATTGGATGCCACTGAGGCAAAGTGAAGGATCCCAAAGGGACTGGGAAGGATTTGCACCCAGTCTGGGAAACTGAGCTCAGGAACAGATATGTGGAAAGATTTTCTGAGGTGGGAGATGCATGTCTTCAGTGGCTTTGTCTCACATTATCTCTTCATCGTGCGTTTGTACCCATGATGAGTGAGATGCCCTGGGAGATTTTCCCTAAGTTACGGAGCAGGAGGATATCCTCCTCCTCCCCCTCCTTCTATTTTAAGGATAAAATTCCAGTTAAACTGGGCCTGAGTTCCTCGGATCCTCCCACACTCTCCAGTCACCACTTCTGTTCACCACATGACCTGAAGTCAGACCAAAGGACATTAGGCAGAGCCATCAGCAACGTAAATAAGCAGCCACCCTTTTCCTTGCCAGCAGGACACAGCAGCCTGTCAGGGTCTGACCCTGTTGAGGGTCTGAGCAGGGGGAAGGGCAGGAAATGAGGCTGATGGAGCAACAGCCTTTTAATTGGAAGGCAGTGCAGATAATTAGGATGGTTCATGTTTTCCTTAGAACAGAGGATGTTGTACAGTGGCTGTGCCAGAGCGTTTGGAAGCTTCTCCTGGTCTGGGAGTGAGGAATCAATCGTTTGTCCTGGCTTTGCTGAGTCCTTTCTTGTGTGTCCTGAGCTGGGGACTCCCTGCCAGTGCAGCCCTGATGGCTGAGTGTCACAGATGCTGGTGGAAGGGTTTGCTGTGCCCTGCAAAGGACCTGACTTCAGAACTCTGTCCTCCCTGCTTGAGGGAGCAAATCTGTGCACCCACCCCTATCAGAGCAAAAGCCAAGGTGACCTTCACTCAAGTGCCTTCCAAAGGAGCAAAACATTTCTGAGTGTGAAGAGAAAGTGAAAGCCCCTCCACCAAGACCCTGAGACACCTTCCCATGCTGGTTCCTTCCCTGCTGCCCCCTGAGCACAGCCACAAGGGCTGTTCTGCCCGCTGGAGTGGCACCCAGTGTGAAAGCCTGGGATATTCACCTGGAGGTTATGGGACTTGGGAGCACCAATTTAACAAGAAATATGTCAATCACTGGAAAGTTACTTGATTTAGAGATGGAGTGTCTTGGTGCCAGATTTAACCTTTTGAAATGCACTTCCTTTCTCTTGTTGCAATGGAATCATAGAACAGAATCATCAAAGTTGGAAAACACTTCCAAAATCATCAAGTCCAACCTGTGACCAATCCCCACCTTTACAGAGCACTGAGTGCCATGTCCAGACATTCCTCTAACACCTCCAGGGATGGGGACTCCACCACCTCCCTGGGCAGCCATTCCAATGCTTAAACACTCTTTAGTGCTTAAACACCCTTTCAGTGAAGAAATTCCTACTGATGTCCAACCTGAACCTCCCCTGGCAAAACCTGGTGTTGTTTCCCCTCATCCTGTCAATGGATGGCTCTCATTAATTATGTAGCACAACTTCCCCAAACTCCTGCACACTTATGTTCATGCACATCTCTGCCTTCATCAGAATATTTTGATGCAATTGGAAACATTTCTACTCCTTTTCCCTGGAATAGGAAACACTTGTCCCAGACTGATCCCCGGCGAACTGGCTAGGCAGCTGGTGGTGGTTACAGAGGACGCTGATGCTGCAAGTTGTCCTTCACAGATGTGGTTGATGGTGCCATTTGCAGCTTCCACCCACTGCTTTCCTCCACCTATTGATGGTGGTTTCATCTCCTGATTGTGCAAGAGTTTTGTGATTTGTTGTTGTGAATGAGGGTGCACAACTGCAGCTGTGTGTCCTCCATGCTGTGAGCAGAGATTTTCAGTTTTTTGGAGTGAGGATATGTTCTGTAAGATGACTTGTCCCAACACCTTCCTCCTGCTTAGAGAAACCATTTTGTAGGAAGGTTCTGAACCCCTGGAGCAGAGGTGTCAAACTCATGAAGCAGCCAGGGCAGCTGACAGCAGGATTGATGACAAAGTTACTGCTCCCTGAGTGTCCTCTCATCTGCTACACATCTATGAGTTTATTTCACTTTGCTGTAGCTGTTCAACACACAGAATGTACGAGGCAGTGACTCCTCACCAGCCCAACCATCCATGTGCTGGGAATTCAGCAAAGCAGAGACCTTGTCCATCCCCCCATGAGAGCCAGAGCAGCTCTGACCTGGAGCCTGGATCTGCTTCCTCAGAGGAACTGGGTGACACACACACACTTAAACGAATTCTTACTAATTCTTCTCAAAACCCCACCATGCATTCTGTGAGGCCAGCCTGGGTGACTCTAATTCTAGGAGAGATTTCAGAATGAGTAGGGACAAATCATAGAATGACAGAATCTCATTTGGAAGGAACCCCAAGGATCATCCAGCCCAGCCCCTGCCCTGCCCAGACCCCCCAACAACCCCACCCTGGCCATCCCTGCAGCGCTGCCCAAATTTCTCCCCCATCCTTCATCTCCCCCATCCCTCACTCTCACACAATCATGGAATGTGCTGAGCTGGAAGGGACCCACAGGGATGATCAATGCCAAAGCCAAACCCTGCCCAGAGCCCCCAGCAAGCCCAGCCTGGGCATCCCTGGAGCTCTGGCAGCCTCGGGGCCGTGCCCATTCCCTGGGCAGCCTGGGCAGTGCCAGCACCCTCTGGGGGAAGAACCTTGCCCTGAGCTCCAGCCTGAGCTGCCCTGGCCCAGCTCCAGCCGTGCCCTGGCTGCTGTCCCTGGCCCAGAGCAGAGATGGGAGCTGCCCCTCGGGAGGAGCTGCAGATCCCTGAGCTCTGCCCTCAGTGTGCCCTGCTCCAGCTGCGCACACCAAGAGCCCTCAGCTGCTCTTCCTGTGGCCCCTCTTTGGACACTCTTTGATAGCTTTAGATCCTTTTTACACTGTGATGCCCAAAACTGCACCAAGGACTTGAGGTGATGCTCCAACCCCCACAAGTCCAAGGAATGAGTCTGAACGTCCCCTTCAGCTGCAGATCCTTGAGGAAATGCAGGAACTATGAAGTAACAAAAGGCAGATACCCCATGAAGGCAATGCCAACACACCTGAGTGGTGTTCCACTGAGAGCAGCAAGGCTCAAGAGTGCACTTGAGAGGAGATCACAGAACAAGACAAGAAAAACTGGCACCAGTTTGGCAAAAAACTCAAGGCAGACCTGCACTACATTAACTGTGGAGCTGAATGTCCCTGAAATGTGTCCTGCAAACAGGGAATTCTGCAACAACTGCCACAGAAAGGAGCATTAAAAAATATATCAAAGTTATCAAGGCTATGTAATCACAATGACAATGCAGAGAGCAGGGGAAATCTTCACTTTAATGATGTCCTAAAGAAAGAGTGGAAGAATTAAAAAATAGCATGCACAAACTCAAATCAAACTCAACCAAGGCTCTCAGGTGAAGTGTGGTCAGAGTCAGGAAACCCAGGAGTGTGAGAACGTGAGCCAGAGAGTAAAACAGAACACTGAAACACCGAGTCATGGGGAAAACTGAGAAGTTCCCAGTGACAGGGACATTGTTTAGGTGGGGTGGGCCCATTTGGCTGCAGGGTCACTTTGGGGATTGGGAAGATTTAAGGCCAGGCAGGTCTCAGACATTTGTTTAGTCAACGAGGCAGCTGGCTGTGCTCCACCCTGTGCAGAGATCAGGTTTTGCAGGAAATAAAATGCAGAGGGGATGGCTTTGTTCCATGGCTGCTCCATGGTGGCTGGATGCATGCAGGGATGGCATTGGGAAAAGGTTGAGGCCCTCAAGAACAACCCTGTGCAGGGATCAAAAAGTGCTGACTCTGGGAGCACTGAGGCTGGAAGAGCTGCAGAACAGCAGCTCAGTGCTCCAGATGTCCAGAAAATATTCTTTTCTTATCCAAGTACCAATTGCTCTACATTTGATGGGTCTCGCATCCTGAAATGGCCCCTAGAGTGTCCTATTTACCTGTGCTTCAAAAACAGCACCTGAGGGCTCTTTGAGAATATTTTGGGAAAATTTTGAAAAAAATTTTGAGAAAATTTTTGAGAAAAATTTTGGAAAAAGTGGAAAAGTCATGGAGAGCAATACCACAGTTACATAACCAGTCACAGCCCAGGTCTGGGGCCAG
>NW_005054499.1:823576-829393 GCF_000277835.1 Geospiza fortis | reverse complement strand
AGTTCCTAGAGGTTTCATCAGTGAGGACCAAAAAACTTCCATCAGGAGTGATAATGGACCTTCCTTCTAAAGCAGATTTATGGACAGGGAGTTCACATTTGTGAGTCAGAATGGTCTGAATCAAGTAGGCAATCTCTCCAGGGGTCAGCCCCACCACTTTCAGCTGAAGCACACACCAGACTGGGACCAGGGCAGTGATTCTCACAAACTGGTCACTGAAAATAGGCCAGTTATGGAGAAGGAATTCTCTAAACCCTTCATCTGGAGGTGGAGTGACATGACCTGACGTTCCCAGCCTTGGCAATCAGTTCCCCTGGCTGTAAACAGGTGTGCAATCACAGCCCTCAGTGCAGCATTCATGGCAGCACACCTGGCAAGGTGTGCTCCTCAAGAGAAATCCAACAAAGAGCTTTCAGCCTGGCAGATTTTGATTGCACCTCCACAGATGTAATTATGGGATGCCTTGGCTTCATTAACCACCACAAGGTTTCATTAACATCTCGAGGGCTTCCTTCCCCATCTGTCCCTGGCAGTGGATGGCACAGAGCAGGGACAGGTCCCTGTGACCCACCTGGCAACTCGTGACTCAGGAACACCTCAGTGCCACCAAGCAATGCAAACATCCAGCCTTTCATTACCTCTTTTCACCCAGATGAATGAACCCTGAATCAGATGTCAATAAGTGCTTGGCATTCCTGGAGATCTCAGCATGCTGGTGAATTTATCTTCCTACAATTTCCTTGTTGAGAAAGCAACAAATGGCCCCAGCACCCGCTGCTCTGTGCAATAGGAAGCTGTGGTAGAGGTTGAGCAACCCAAGGAATGCTTGAAACACCCACTGGAGTTTTGGCTCTGGATCCCTGTGTTTTTGCATTTCTCCATGTTCTTTTGGGTAGATGGCTCAGTTTCTCAATTCCTGCCACTTGGCCTCAGTGTTTGCAGGGTCCTCCCGTGCTTGCCAGAAGCCATTGTGGTGTTTGTGGGGCAGAGTGCACAGGGTGGAAGCAGAGGAGCACAGCAGTGCCCATGGACACATCACCGCTCTTGCTGGGGCAGGAGAAAGGCTGGGAGGGTGTCACAGTCATATTTTCTGGAAAAATCCCTTTGCCCAGGATTTTTCTCCTGGGAAGCTGAGAAGCCCCAGAGAAAAAGGAAAACAATAATATCTCGTTTGCTTCTCCTGTGTTTTGCTGCTTTGGAATGTGGTTGGAAATTGCTTACCCACAGGTGATTGTTTCATTGATTTCTGCTGTGAATTGTTTTGATGTATTGGCCAACTGGGGCCAAGCTGTGTCAGACTCTGGAAGGAGTCCTCGCACAGATTGGTCAAGAAAACAAAACAGTCAGGGAGGAGACAGTTACAAGATGTTGTTCAGTTGAGTTCTTGTTCAGTTTCAGTTTAGATGTAGCATAATATAATATAGAATAATATAGTATAATAAAGTAATTAATTAGCGTTCTGATATCTGGAGTCCTGCTCATCATTCTTGCAGCCCTTGGGTGTCAGCAGCCCTGGCTGAGCTGCTGAGCCTTGCACTGCACACACCACACCAAAAACCCCCTCAGAAGAGCAGTTTGCTGCACAAATGGCTCTTTTCCTTCTCTCACAGAGCTCTGCAGGGGCTATCTCCAGTGTGCTGAGTGCCTGCAGCCTCTCCACATTTCCTGTTTTCATTCCAGTATCTGCAGTGCTAACGCACAGCGTGCCTCAAATTCCAGCCCTGAGCACCAGGAAAAGGGGACAAGGGCAGATTTCTGGGATTCTCAGAGTCTCCCCTGCCTTTTCTGCAGCCAGCCTGGGGACACTGATAACTCCCTGACTCCTTCCTTCTTCTTTCTTTCTCTCTTCTAACTACCAGATATGTTGTTATCTATCCCTCAGCACTTTGATGCTGCAGTGCTCTGACAGGGAAGGGCATGGATTTGGCCTCTTTTCCTAAAAGCAGCAGCTGGGAAGAGCTGAATCAGAGCTGCTGGTGTGGTGAGAAAGTGTGTAGAAAACATTGCTCTGAATATATAAAACCTAAATATAAGACCTTCTACCAAAATATAAAACCATAAAAACCATATTCTGCCACTATAAAACCATCTCCCCACGCAGAAGTAACTTTCTAATTCCTCCTTTTAATGGCATAAATCAGGCATAAAACCCTTAATCCACTGGAAATGTTGGCAAATATTTGATAACATTGCTTGGAGTTCAGAGTCAGCCAGACCCATCCTTCCTGTGCCTCCCCTCAGCTCCCAGCCAGCGCTGAAAGCAGCACCCAAGACACACCAAACTTGGCAATTTGGGACTTAAGGGACAAATTCTGTTCTTTTTAATCCCACGGTTAGCTGAGGCCAGATGTTGACAGCAGAAACAGAAAGCTGTGGCCAGTCTGAGCCCCAAGCAATGAGCACCAGCACAGGGAGGTATTTCCAGCCCCAAGAATGGCAGCTGCTGTTGGCAGGAGCCATCCCACCTGTGGATCCCATGGATGGGCCAGGCACAAACCTCCAGCTGCAGGAGCTGATAGCATCCCCCAAGGGTGCCATCACCACTGGGTGCCATCCCCAGAGCTGTGTCCTGCAGTGCCTCCCTCACCCAGCAAGCTGCCAGGGATTTGAGAGCCAGCAATGCAGAAAAAGAGGTGGAATTTCTCCACACCCCATCTCCAGCCCTCCCTGTGCTTGGATTCTGCAGCTCCTGTGGCCCAAAGAGGCCCTTCCACAAAGTTGTGTCCCTGCTGCCTCCCTGTCCCCTCTGCCAGCCTGGGGAGCAGCAGGGTGAGCAAGGAGGGGACCCAGCTCTGGTCTGGGAGCACCTCAGGACAGGGGGTCACTGAGCACAATCTGAAGTCACTGAGGCACAGTCTGGGGTCACTGAGGCACAATCTGGGGTCACTGAGGATCTGGAATCCAGAGGAGCAGCAGCAAACCCACCAGGCTGCTCGTGGGGCTCCAAGGTGCCAGCTGAGCTCAGCCCAGCCCGCAGCATTTCGGGCTCCAGCCTGGGCTCAGCTGGCATCCAAGGGGTGTCTCTGAAAGGTGGCACAGGCTGCAGCCTCTCAGCAGAGCCCCAGCTCCTCCTGGCAGTGCTGGAAGGGCGTGCAGGATGAGAACAGAGCTCAGGGAATAGGAGATGCTCCCACTGCCCATCCCTCCAGGAGAGCCCTGGGCAGGGTGGCCAGAGGCTTTGTGGGTTCACCCCAATTCCTCTGAGCATTTCAGAGCCCCTGTTAGCTGCACTCTGAGGTGGATTCCTTTGCTTTGGGCTTTTTATGAAAACTCCTGGTTTCCCTTGTTTTAAGATCATATTTTATTCCCACTGGAAGAGCAGCTTGAACTGAGGCATTTAAAAGACAAACACTGTCTCTCACCATGTTTTAATTATTTAACCAGGAAAAGATCTGTACTTTGTCTTTTACTCATTTAAAGACACAGGTGGTTTAAAGTAAGTACATGGTTATTGAAAATTGAATGTGTTACTTCCTCAGGAAGCATTATATATTTGAAATACTGCTTTGATAATATTTTTTTTTTACTCCCTTCACTTTCACTGCTCCTTGTTTTGTGCTTTCAATACACCCCAGAGACACATTTTTCTAGTGAGAAAACACAGGACAGTTTTGGAAAAATAAAAAACCTATGTGAGAGACAAGACAAGATTATCAAATTGCCAATTTTTTGTCTGGGATTCAAGCACAGAATCTTTGTGCAGAGTTCCCCAGCACTCTCGCACAGCTCCAGGAAAGAAGCTTTTTCTGAAAAGGCTTTTCTGATGAAATCACATTTTCCATGACAAAAAAAAAGGTCTTTGAAAATGCATCTTGACAGCCTGCTCCTGGTTCTGCCTGCTGGCTGGAGATGGGCCTTTTTCTGCTATTTGTGTAAAATGTGGGGAGGGGGCTGCTCCTGTGCCCCCTCTGCTGCCATCCTGGTTGGCACCCAGCGCTCTGGGCCTGCAGTGACCCAGCCACCCCCCTGGAGTCTGTCTGTCTGTCTGTCTGTCTGTCCCTCCAGGTGAAGCTGCTCAGGTGCAGCACAACAAGCACAGCTTGGAGCCTGCTGAGCTGGGACAAGCCAGGGAGCCCTGCGGTCCGTCCATCCTTCTCAGAGCCTGGAAATTCAGGAAAACTGTGAATTCAAAGTGAGTTTTGCAGCTGTTGCAATGAAGAAGTCTGTCTATGTTGTATGAACAAGTCTTTATTAGAAAGACGAATATTTTCTTTTAATACTTTTTATATTTCAATACTCTTTAAAAAGAGTTTTGAAATAAAATCCACCAAGACTTGACTTTTGACATTCACCAACTCTCTATAAAAATGTGGGGCAGGGGTAGCTCTTTTTATTTTTTAAATTTTTTTTTTAATGTCTTTCAAATGAATCCTACCCCTCTGCTTCTCTCCCAGCACAGGCAAAGTCACTTCAGGGAGTCAAAAGCAAAATCCAGATTCCCTCTCCTGGGACACAGCTTCTGTAAAAGTCCTGGAAACTGGAAGCAAACAGCAGGGAAAAGAGCCAGGAAATGCCACTGTAGGTGAGTGACTGTGAATAATCCCCATGCTCACATTTTCTTCTGTGTTATTATCCTTTTTTAAAAATTAAAGATGCTAATAGGTTAGTGTAGTGGAAAGTGAGATAATGGGGAGATTTTAGGGAGATAAAGTTATAATGGTATCCAGGGAGGGAGGGCAATGGGGACAGAAAATTGAAAGGGATTCATTATGAACTTATCCTCACTTATAAATATTCCCTCAGGTTAGGAGTTATGGTGTTAATAATTAACCAGAATCTGATGAAGGCTAAAATAACTCCAGCATGCACAAAGCTCCTCACTTCAGCACTCACCATGTGCACAAGCCTTGCCTGCCACTCATGCAAGTCACTGTGGTAACTGTACATCTGCTTCCCACAATATCCTCCATTAATCATTTACACACAGGGGGAAAGAAAGTCTTGCAGGAATGGTGCCATGGGAGCTGTTTCTGCTCACCTGTGCTGCTGAGTGAGAGCAGCTCTGAACCTCTCCAGCCCCCACAGGCCCCAGTCCCAGGTGCTGAATAAAGGAAGGGAATGCACCCTTGGAATCAATGGAATCAATCCCATCTATCAGCTGGAGGAGAGATCTGTGCGCTGAATGTGTCCATCCCTTGTCCTGCATGGATTTCAGGCTGTTCTGGTTCTTTGGTGTCTTTCTCTGCAGCTCTAGAAGATGAGGCTGAGCACTATGGTCCTTCTCACCCATGTTTGTTTCCTTCTGCTCCATGGCTCTCATCATTACTGTGCTGGGAAGCCTCTAGAAGCCTCCAGCCCACCTCCCACCCAGAGCAGGACCATCTCCAGCACTGATCAGTCACCCTGGCCGTGTTTCTGTCCTCTGAAGATCCATGTCCAACACCCTCTGACCCAAAAAAGTCAGTGGGAGGAAGGCCTGGAGGGATAAGAAAATTCCTCTGGCTGTTGCAGTGCAATGGCTCTTTGGGATGTCCCTGCCATAAAAGCAGAGCAGCCCTTGCCATTGACCTGGAGGTGCAGTGCCACGTGCACAGAGAGGTGATAGTCAGAAAAATCCTTCAGAAATTCCTTGCGGGCGGCGGCGGAGGAGCCTCTCATGACAGCAGAACCCGTGGCTGATGGTGTGGAATGAAGGGACAGCAAGTGCTCCTCAAAGGGTTAATCTTTAACCACACCGTGGCACAGATCAAGCTGCAGGAGGTGAATCACAGAATCGTAGAAACATGGAATCACAGAATCTCAGAATTATTTGGGCTGCAAGGGACCTTAAAGCTCATCCCATCCCTGCCATGGCAGGGACACCTCCCACTGTGCCAG
>NW_005054499.1:812683-823293 GCF_000277835.1 Geospiza fortis | reverse complement strand
AGGGACAGCTCCCACTGTGCCAGGTGCTGCCAGCCCCAATGCCCAGCCTGGCCTTGGGCACTGCCAGGGCTCCAGGGGCAGCCACAGCTGCTCTGGGCTTCCCCACCCTCACAGGGAACAATTCCTTCTGTGTATGTCACCTAAACTTCCCCCCTTTCAGTTTGAAGCCCTTTCCCCTGCCCTGCAGGGCTGTGGACTGTGGGGCTGTGGGTGTCCCTGTCCCACAGGTGTCACCTCCATCTCCCGAGGGCACAGCAAGGACCACATCCAGCACAGCATCACTGCACCCCCGGTTCCCAGCAGCAGGAAAGGCAGGACCCCTCTATGGCCACATTTCCCTTCCCAGAGAAAAGCAAGGCACAACTTCCCAAGGATATTTTCTGGGAATCGCAATGAACAACCTCAGAGAAACAAAAAACAATTATTAACTCAGTTGCTGCGCCTGTGTTTGGGCACAAGTGGAATGCACTGTAGAAAATTGTTTACCTGAAAGAAATCAGTAATTAAATTCTAGTGTGAATGTTTTTCCTGAACCAATCTCTGCAAGCTGTGTCCAGTCAATCAAGAAACAGTCACGAGATCTGGTTGAGTGCTTGTGCAATTTCAGTTTAAATGTAGTGTAATATAGTATAGTGTAATATAGTGTAATAAAGTAATATATAGTATAATAAAGTAATTAATTAACCTTCTAATATCAATAGAATCAAATGTATCATTTCTCCCTGCATTGGGGCAAATCCAATCCCCCTCTTCCCATGGATTTCTGTCCCCATGAACTTCTGTTCTGTACTCTGTGTCCTGCACAAAGGGAATCTGACCAAAGCATCCTAAAGAACAGGATGTGCCTCTGGATTTCTGAGCTCTGGGCAGAGCGAGCCCGCCCCTGCAGCCCGGTGCAGGAGGTGTCAGTACTGAGTCACTGTTTTATAAACTCGGTGCCATGGGGAGCCAGGCGAGCAGGGGCTGCTGCAGAGGACTCAGCATGAAGGAGTTACCTGCACCCTGCAGGAGCTGGGCTGCAGTGACCCCTCCAGCTCGGGATATTCTGTGATGTCCATTTGCAGCTGCAGGAGTGTTCCTGGAGAGGGGGAGATGTCAGGAGCTGGGGGTTTAGCTCTGGGAACTCATAACCCCCGTGCTCCTCCAGGTGACACAGGGCTGACTAAAAGGCAGCAGCACACACCCCAGGAAAGCTTTGACTTCCCAGGGGCATGCCAGGAGCATATTTAACCATGGGTACCCAGTCCTGGCAGTTTTGGAATCAGTGGAGAATCACTCATGAATCACTCATGCTGGAGTGATTCTGCAGCACAGGCAGAGCCAGCCATTCGTTGTCCTTTGGGTGACAGCTCAGTAGCAGAACAGCTGAATAGGAAAAGGGGTTTGGGGCTGTCCTGCATCTCAGCAGGGCTGTGTACTGCTTGTCTCAGGCCAATAGTTACCCTGAAGTTTGGAAGTGATCCAACAGCAGCACAGAGTTGTCCTTTCCCTTCCCAAACCTTCCCAAACCTTCCCTGCCCAGCACAGGAGGTGCTGACCCCCGAGTGGGGCCACCCTGGGCTGCAAGGACAGGACCCTCAGAGCAGCCCCAGCAGGCTCTGCCCAGCACCACACAGCCCCTGGTAATGAGGACAGCAAATTAGAGTTCTTTAAATAACCAGGACCTCTTCAGGAAAGGGAGTAAGGTCCTCAGACAGCCTGATCTTCACTTAATCCCTGCAAAAAGACACCTCTGATTAGGAGGATTGGTTTCTTCTGGAAGGCAGCAGATTGAGGGCTTTGCCTGGCAAGAGCGAAATAACATCTGGTGCTGTATTTCCTACAGCCCTGACTCCTGTCCCCAATTTATTGCTCAGCCTCCTCATCCCTCCCCATCCCAGCACCAAATCCCCTTCACTGGCACCTGAGCTGGAGCAGGAGCACCCCATGGCTCAGCAGTGCCAGGGTCAGAGGGGCCCTGAGCCCCTGGAAGGGCTGGGCAGGGCTGGCAGGATGGGCACTGGTGGCAGGAGCTGCCCTGGAGGACTCAGTGACATCTCTGTGCCATGGGCTGGGTGGGCAGCAGCTCTGCTCTCACCTCCTGTGCCACATCAGTGACTCAGAGGTCTCAGTTAATGAGCAGGGACACTAATGAACGCTAATGTGTGTTATCTCCTTGTATCCTCTGCCTCCAGGACAGCCCCAGGGCACTTCAAGCAAACAAACTAAGGAAACAGAAGGAAACATGAAGGAAACATGAAGGAAACAGAAGGAAACATGAAGGAAGCACAAAGGAAACATGAAGGAAGCACAAAGGAAATATGAAAGAAACACAAAGGAAACACAAAGTCTATTAGGGCTTGCCAGCACCTGGGCTGTGCACCCCTTCCCCAGAGCATTCAGGGCAATGCACATTTCTACAGAATCACAGCAGAATATTTTTGCTGATGAGCTTCTGCAAGATTTGCCAAGGTTGGTTTTTTTTTTCCAAAACCAAAAGTGAGATTTCTTTTTTCCTTCCTTTTTTTTAATGCTAATTTACATAACGAGATTCTGAAGAATCGCCCCTCCCCCAGGATATACACAGTTTTCTGTGTTGATGAAGATCAGATTTGGCTGAAAATAATTTTGATGGAAAATGTTCAGCTGCCTCTGCAGCAGGATAAAGCCCTGACAGAGCCCTGCTATGCAGAACTGCTGGCATGACCAAATGACTTTGCTTTAAAATGCAGCAAGAGAACAACCCCTGGCAAGGAGGGAAGAGCCCTTTCCATCCCATCCTTGGAGAAGCCTTGGAGATGTAGGTATTGGTGAAATTTTGCCTGATGGGCAGGAAGAATGATGAGCAGGACTCCATAATAGAAGGCTAATAATTACTTTATTATACTGTATTATTCTATATCTATTACACTACATCTCAACTGAAACTGCACAAGCGCTCAACAGAATCTTGTGACTGTCTCCTGACTGACTGTGAGGACACAGCTTGCAGAAATTGGTCAAGAAAACAAAACACTCACAAGAAAACAAAGAAAACAAAACACACCAGAATCCAATCAAGCAAATTCCTTCAGGTAAATAATCTTCTAACACATTTTACATGTTCCAAAACAAAGGACCAGCAAATGAGATAAGAATTGTTTTGATCTCTGTGCTTCTCCAGGAAAAAAACTGAGAGAATTATGTCTCTCTCTGTTCAGAGAATGTGAATGCTACATGTAGGAGACCCACTGAAGTGTTTCAAAGCACCCTAATGAGGAACAGGTCTTTTTCTGGCTGTTTTCTTTCTGTGCTGATCTGAACACACCTTCCAGAGAAATGCAGGCCAGGGGGAGGATGCTGAGGAGATGCAGGGTACCTGCAGAGGTTTGGCACCTGGACAAGGACATGGGCAAGGAGAAGAAAGGGCCACCAGCTCTGTATTTTCCTAACCCAAGTCTTTTTTGCAATGGTGCAGTCCCAAGAGGACTTTTTGGGCAGCAGTAGCCCCAAAGTTTGGTGCCAGCAGGGAATTAGAGCACTGGGAGTGTGGGTGGGATGCTGGATCACCACAGGGGATGGCTCTGCAGAAGAGGTGAGGTGTGTGCTGGAGCTGCCACAGCTCCCTGCAGGAAGAGACCTCTGAGGGTGCCAGAGTGTCAGAACCCAGAACATCCCTCTGGGGGTCCAGAGTTGCTGGGACCCCATCGGGGGGCTCAGAGACCCTGGCATACAGCCCAGAGCACCTGGGGACTTGATTCTGACCCCTGGAGCAAGTTGCCAGCTTTGTATGAGGACATGAAAGTCACACAAGTTCGAATAGTGTGATAACAAAATGATCACAGGGTGAACATGTAGATTTTAGGATTTTTGGTATGGGGGTTGTGGGGACAAGATGGAGGAACTTGGGCGTGTCCAGCCTTTCTCCTTCTTCTTCTTGTTCTCCATTTTCTGCAGTGATGTTGGCACTTTGGGATTGGTTTAGAGTAGAAGCTCACTGTCTAACATAGGTGATAGGTATTGGGAATTAAGTGTAAATATGTTCTACGTAGTTTGTAGTATAAAAGGACAACACCACCTCAGGGGTGGTCAGAGTGCCTGTGGCCGCCCTGCTGAGCAGATCTCGGCTGGGCAGAAGGAAAATTTTACAGATAAGAATTAATAAACAACCTCAATACAGAAAACTGAAGAGTCCAGACTCGTTCTTCAGCCGCATGGGCCGAAGCAGAGACATCCTGCACATCTCGAGGCAGCAATTATCAACAGCAACCCGAGACCAGGGAGCCCTCAAAATTCTGAACTCTTTTGGTCCAGAGGGAATTCTGCCTGCTGGGAGTGAGAGAGCGTGGAACAGAGCAGCATATCTACAGGAACCCAGTGGAGCAACAAGAAGGCAGTTTTGGGAAACACTGGAGCCCTGAGTGGCAGCTGCCAAGAGGGAGAACATCTCAGGGGTCAGTGTTACCTCAGACCTACATCTGAGCTTCTTACCTACATCTCCTTCTTACCAGTGTTTCTTTCCTTCTGCTTCATGGCTCTGGCAGATCGCTGCTGGAGATGGTCCTGCTCTGGGTGGGAGGTGGACTGGAGGCTTCTGGAGGTCCCTTCCCAACAGCCCAGGAACCATGAGAGCCATGGAGCAGAAGGAAAGCAACTGGTGAGAAGGACTGCTCACATGTAGGCCTGAGGTAACACTGACCCCTGAGATGTTCTGCCTCTTGGCAGCTGCCACCTCAGGGCTCCGGTGTTTCCCACAAAACTGCCTTCTTGTTGCTCCACTGGGTTCCTGAGCATCAAAGAGCTCTGGAAATATGTTCAGGCACTGGGACCAAGCACTGTGATCATCCCACACTGCCTCATGAAACCCCCTGGTCCCTGCAGCAGGAGGGATCCACCCAAAGCTGTAGTCAGATGATCTTTAGGGTCTGCAGCTTGGGGGCTGCTTTTGGTGAGGAAGCAAAACATGGAATCACAGAATTATTTGGGCTGGAAGGGACCTTAAAGTCCATCCCATCCCACCCCTGCCATGGGCAGGGACACCTCCCACTGTCCCAGGGTGCTCCAAACCCCATCCAACCTGGCCTTGGGCACGGCCAGGGATCCAGGGGCAGCCACAGCTTCTCATTCTCCAGGATACTGGAACCAGGACTGAGCTGGATTTTCACCCAAGGTCCCATGGGCCAAGCTGGGGTGGGAGCTGAGGACAAGTGGGGGTGCCAGGGGGTGGCAGAGGTCTCCTGCTGGCTGGCAGGGCTGGCTCTGGAGGGATGCTCTGCCTCGTCTCACTGCATGGGGAGCAGGAGGGAGGAGGGAACTGTCTCTTTGTATATTTTGCACTGCAACCTTTTGGGGTGGAAAATAGCTCTAAGCAGCAAAGAAGAGGATTAAAGTGCATTTTAATGATATGTGTCTTACGTCTGAATGAGCATCTCAGATTACAATATCATCCAGCTCCATGTGAGGAAATCCAGCCAGGGAAAAATCTCCCATCATCTCCTTCTACATTAATACACATATTTATGTTTTAGAGCTTAATTTCAACAGTTACATTTTTTCAAGAGTAATTAAACTGGGTTTCAAATGAGGAAATAACCTCATGTACTCCCTGCTCACCAACCACACATGAATACTAAAGAAAGTGGTCAGAAACAGATCTATTAGTGAAAAAATATATAAATTAATTAGATGCAGTTTTTCTTCCCTGCAGCTTCATTCAACCTTTATATCAAAAACGACATGAAATGCATCTGGGTTCATTTGTTTAAAAATTTCCTTTGAACACATCTCCATCTCCATTTAAATTAAAAAATGACTTAGCACAAAGAATAACAAAAAGCCTTCTGTGCAGGCATACAATGAGTAATGAACTTCAAATCATATCTGCATGAAAAATTGTCAAGTTGGATATTGTTTTTCCATGTGACCTGTTTTTTTCTAATTATTATATTTTTCCTGGCTCTGATTTTATAAACAGTGGCACCTCTCCCCTTAGCTGGCTCTAAAAGAGGTTTGTTTAATCTTTGACATTTCCTATTTCACAGCCTGCTTTGCAAGTGTCACACAATAGAGCTTTGTTGGTCTCAGTTTAATTAAACACCATTTCTTTGCTTTAAGTAGCAAAGGCAGTGACACCTTAAAAAGTTCCTTTTCTGCTTGAAAAATAATACCGTGTCAGTGAATAATTAAAACATACAAATCAGCAGAATTAATTAACATCTTGAACACTTTTAAGTGCTTAAATGTCTTTATTTCTGGACATTTCATTTGAAAGGGTGTTTGGAGACTGAAAGAATTAGCAAGTATCATTTTGGTGATGTTCTCTGGGGTCATGGACAGGAACTCTCCCATTTCCCAGCAGCCAGGTGAGGGACTCCAGGTCACTGGATATGGAATTCTGGTCCCTGTCTCCTCTGAATATGCAAAGCCCCTGCTCCAGCACAACTCGCCATGCCAGGGTGTTTCAGCACCTGGAAAAATGAATCCTGGAGCAGCCAACAGGATTCCAGTGCAGTTAAGATCTTCTCTGATTTTCTGGTTTCTCCAGGAAAAAACAGAAGCTGTGCCTAATTTCCAAAGAGTGCTGTACCAGCCACAGCTGGGAAGGCCCAGAGAGGATTCTCTCATCACCTCACCTACCCTGCATGGACTGGAGACCCCAATCCTGCTCCCACCCTTCTGCAGAGCACCTTGGGCTCCCAGTCCCTGATTCCTGAGCAGTTCCCATGTGCCTGCCCACTGACCCACCCAAACTCAGCACAGCCATTCTGTCTTGGTTTGGAAAGCCAGGTGTCTGCTAAGGAAGGCAGGAGCCTCCCCTGAAATGGAAAATGTAAACACCCCCTTCCCTCTCAATTGCTATAAATTTTAAATTAAGGGGCTCTCAGGCAAAAAATATGGGAGCAGGAAATAACAGTTCTTTAATAGGGAAGAAAATAAAAGGATAAAATAAACAATTCAGTGAACTAAACCAGCACTGGCAGAGTCAGAACCCAAGCTGACACCCTGTGGGTCAGGGTGCTGGCAGCAGTCCCATTGGAATTGTGGCTCAGCCCTCCTGCAGTGCCAGGGGTGGTTCTGCTGGAGCAGGGATCCTGGAGAAAGGTGCAGTCTCTGCCTCTGGAGATCCAGGGGAAGAGGCAGCTGCTGTTCCTCTGGGCAATCCAGTGCAGGAGCCGCGCTGGTGTTCCAGAGTCTCCAGATTCTATCCGGGTAGGAATGCTTGGCTCCTCCCTCTGGGCTCCCATCTCCCAATGGGATGCTGTAGTTCTTATCAGCCATGCAGGGACATTCAATGGCTGTTATCAGCAGGTGTCTCCCTGGAGGGGGGAGTGGGTGTGGAAGAGATAAGGCAAACTCCCCATGAACAGGAGACAACTGCCATGCAGATGGCAAATAGAACACATCTTGCCTTGCAATCCGGGACAAATTCCCATACACCAGCCCATCAATATTTATTGGGGTAATTTCCACCCATCTGAATAATAGAAATTGCAGATGAAAAAGCCAGGCAGTGGCAGTGGCAGCAGCAGGAAGGAAATTGGGTGTTGCAGCTTTCAGTCAAGTGCCTGGAAGTGGCTGCTCTGGTCTTGAAACTAAGCTTTGTGCCTTTCATCCTATTGCACCTACTTGCTCCAAACCAGTTCTTCTTCCCCTTTCATGAGTGCACTTTTCAAATGATAATGGGCTGGTGTCATGACCTTGCTGAAGCAGAGACTACCGTGCTAAAAATATTAACACTTTTCATCTTCTCTCCCGAGTCCCACACAGGTTTGCTGCTGTTCTCTGAATGTTTCAAACACGTTGATGTCACTATAGAAATGAACTTGCCCCTTTTTGGCTATGATATGATAATTCACCAGCAATCCATGTGAATTTTTATTGCATAACCATCAGGGCTGTGCCCATCAGACTGGTGGAGCATCAGGCTGGGATGCTCCACCAATATGCCAGACTGGGATGTCTCCACCAGCTCCAGGTAATTCCTACTGTGTGTACCTGAAATTTCTCCCATTCCACAGAGTCCTGTCCTGAAGAAACAGCCTCATGCACAGATTTTGAAGGCAAGAGAGGAAAAACTATCAGTGTTGGCAGAAAAATTAAACAGAGCTCCAAGATCCACCTGGGAAGGCCCAGACAGAGTTCTCTCATCACCTCACCTACCCTGCATGGACTGGAAACTCCAATCCTGCTCCCACCCTGTCTGCAGAGCACCTTGGGATCAGTGCTGGGAGAAAAATGAAACACAACTCCAAGATCCACCATCAGACTGGGATGCTCCACAGCAACCTTGGGCACCACACACACACCAAGGGCAGAGACTTCGTCTTTTTCTACTTCATCCCTTTCTACTTCATCCTTTTCGACATATCCACCCTCCACTCTGTTTTTCCTCTGCCATCCCTGGTAGGAGAACAGGAAATCCCTCCACCTTTTACACCAATAATTGACTTTTTTACCTTAAACTGGGCAGGCTCCTAGGAGCCCACAAACCTGTGTCAGAGCACATCCCAGCCTGCAAAAGCTGGGCAAATCTGCCCCCCAAACACACCGAGCTCTGACCTCTGAACAGGTTTTCCAAGAAGATTTCATCCCCTGGGATGGGTGGTCTCACCATCAGTAATCTCAGCAGGAGTCTTTTTCTTGTGGTTCTTTGTGGAAATCTCAGCTTTTCAGATAGGAAAGGTGGACATTAACACCTCAGGGTAAAACTGGTGATACAGAACCAACAATAAAGTTCTTGTCTTCCACAGTCTGCAGCAAAAAGATCTGAAAAGGAGGCAATGTTTTCCTTAGATAACTGATAATAGTCTGGGTATAATGTGCAGCCAATTTAATACTTAACCACTTTATGCCTATAGCAGGTGTTTGTTTAAGAGAGATTTCACAGTACAGAGAGAGGTAAATAGCAGATTCCTTCCTTTAATGGGCCTCAGGCTCATTAAACAACATTTCACTTTCTCCTGCACAAGGTTTTTATTCATTAAAGGGATTCACTCTATTTCCAAGGGGGGGTTTTTTCTCCTTTACTGACAATTCACCCAATGTGCTGAAAGTTGTGTATCTGAGTGGGGGACAGGCAGCCACAGTGCCTCTGCTCCCAGCCTGAGTGCACTTCTAACTCCACAAGTGGCTCCTCTCACTCTAAAAACACAACTTGACAAATTTCATGTTCCCTGGATTAATTCTTTTCTGAAAAACAAATTGTATCTTCAAAAGGCTGTATTTTGCAACCTCAGAACAGTCCCGTCAGCAGCCCCAGAAAGGCATCGAGTTTGCTTTTGAGATGGATGAACTCAAAATTCCAACTGAAAAATCTCTACCAAATCTTTGAGTTCTGTTTCATTTTTCTCCCAACACTGATTGTTTTTCTTCTCTTGCCTTCAAAATCTGTGCATGAGGCTGTTTCTTCAGGACAGGACTCTGTGGAATGGGGGCAATTTCAGGTACCCACAGTAGGAATTACCTGGGCAAGAAAGAGCCATGAAATAAGGAAACCATCAAACACTGAAGGAAGCAGTAAATGCTCTCAGATGTGTCATTTTTTAAAAAGTTTTATCTCTTCAACTGACAGTTCTTGTTTAGGAGACTGCCCTTGCCCACACCTGAGCCTGTCTGTGAGCCCCCATGGGCACCACAGGTTTATCTGCACACACTCAGGTGTCCAGGCCAAGGGAAAGTGGTGACACTTTGTTGGAAAATCACAGAATCACAGGATCTATAAGGTTGGAAAATACTTTTAATATTATCAAGGACAAGCATCAGCTAGCGCCACCACCATGTTCACCACTAAACCATACCCTCAAGTGCCACATCCACTCACTTTTTGAGCATTTCCAGGGATGGTGACTCCACCACTGCCTTGGGCAGACTGTGCTAGGGCTGGACAACCTTTCTGTGGAAAAAAAAATATTCCTAATATCTAACGTAAACAACCCTGGTGCAAAATGTTACATATTTCGCTGGTTATCAAAATTAATTTTACTGCCAAAGAATTCAGCCCAAAAGCCTTATTCCCCTGAAACCTGCTTCATGTCTTCTTAAATGACTCATGATGCAATATTAGCTCCAAATAAACCCCCAAATCTCGTGTATGAGCACTGCATGAGCTGAGGACAATCTGCACCCACCTGGGTTCAAATTTCCACCACAGGGCTGGAGAAGCAAAGCTCCTGCTCAGGAGATCCTCTGAAGTCTTTGGCTTCACACTGGAAAGAATAAAAGGTCAGAAGCATCATCTACAACTCCATTCACCGGGATAAAAGGTGTTTCTTCTGAGGAAAAGAAAAGCAGTGAACTAGAAAAAGAGTTTTGAATTAATGGCTATATAATTTGGCAGTGGGATTTGAAAGTTCCCGATCAAAGAGAGATTAATGGTGCAGATAAAGAAAAAATACTAAAAGAAACAGATGCTCCATGTTTGCACACTTGGCAGGGCAGTGGAACAAGGCAGGAACAGCCTGATCAGCCCAAGGCCTTGATGGGGGCTGGGTGGTGTTGTAAGGTCCCCAGGATGAGGTGAGAGATGAGAATTTGACTCCATGTTCTCAGAAGGCTGATATTATATTATATTATATTATATTATATTATATTATATTATATTATATTATATTATATTATATTATATTATATTATATTATATTATATTATATTAT